>NC_136069.1:1542992968-1543005468 GCF_964261635.1 Lissotriton helveticus | reverse complement strand
AAGGGGGCTAAGCAGCAGGTGCGTACCCAGGCCCCTGGGGGCCCCGGCGGGAGGGCCCGGGTCCTGCCTTCCCCTGATTCAGAATCGCCAGACCACACGGAGGTCTGACTGACCCTCTCCCTAGTAATCCGGAGGAAAATTACCCCCCTTTCTTGTAATCCGTGCACTAGAGGTGACAGAGGGGACCCAAGGCGCAAAAGTACCCGACCTCCTGGAGCCCTCGCTGGGATCCGGAAGGCAAATGGCACCTCATCGGGACTTCCAGGGAAGTTCGGCCATCTGGTCGCCCCCATTGGAAAGCATTGCGGGCGACCAGATGGCCGAGGCGATCCGGGAGACCAGATGGCCGAGGGGATCCTGGAGACCAGATGGCCGAGGGGATCCGGGAGACCAGATGGCCGAGGGGATCCGGGCGACCAGATGGCCGGGCACGAAAGGGACGCCATCCGGTCGCCCCGTGCCCCCACGAAGGAGGGAGCGGGCGCCCGGGGCATGGCGGGCCGGAGGCCCGGGGCCCCAGCCGGGCCACAGCCATGGAGGCTGCCAGGGGCCGGCGGGCCCTCCGACCCGGGGCCCGCTTACACCTTGACAAGCAGGGGAGGCCTGCAAGGGACCGACGGACCCCTGTCCTGGGCCCTGGGTGGAGCGGCAGCCCGGGGGACCGGGCCCAGGGCCGGAGCGCCCGACCCGGGGCCCCGACCGGGCCCCTGGACCCAGCCGGGGCTCCCAGGCCCGGAGGCACAGGGGAAGCCTCCCCGGGCCCGCCGGACCCCGTCCCGGGCACCCTGCCCCGCGGCAGGACCCAGGACGGAGCCCGGGGTGGGGAGGCCACCCTCCCCGGGGCCCTCAGGGGCCCCGGATGGAGCTCCTGAACACAGACAAGCAAGGGGAGGCTCCCCGGGCACATCGGAACCCCTTTCCGGGCCCTTGGCAGTGCGGCAGGCTGGGAGACAGGGCCCAGGGCCTGAGCACCCGACCCGGGGCCCGCCCGGGCCCCTGGACCCAGCCGGGGCTCCCAAGCCCGGAGGCGCATGGGACGCCTCCCCGGTCCCTCCGGACCCCGTCCCGGGCACCCTGCCACGCAGCAGGACCAAGGACAGAGCCCAGGGTGGGGAGGCCGCCCTCCCCGGGCCCTCAGGGGCCCTAGCCACTGCTCCTGAACCCAGCCAAGCAAGGGGAGGCTCCCCGGGCACATCGGAACCCCTTCCCGGGCCCTTGGCCGTGCGGCAGGCTGGGAGACAGGGCCCAGGGCCGGAGCACCCGACCCGGGGCCCGCCCGGGCCCCTGGACCCAGCCGGGGCTCCCAAGCCCGGAGGCGCATGGGACGCCTCCCCGGTCCCTCCAGACCCCGTCCCGGGCACCCTGCCACGCAGCAGGACCAAGGACAGAGCCCGGGGTGGGGAGGCCGCCCTCCCCGGGCCCTCAGGGGCCCTAGCCACTGCTCCTGAACCCAGCCAAGCAAGGGGAGGCTCCCCGGGCACATCGGAACCCCTTCCCGGGCCCTTGGCAGTGCGGCAGGCTGGGAGACAGGGCCCAGGGCCGGAGCACCCGACCCGGGGCCCGGCCGGGCCCCTGGACGCAGCCGGGGCTCCCAAGCCCGGAGGTGCATGGGACGCCTCCCCGGTCCCTCCGGACCCCGTCCCGGGCACCCTGCCACGCAGCAGGACCAAGGACAGAGCCCGGGGTGGGGAGGCCGCCCTCCCCGGGCCCTCAGGGGCCCTAGCCACTGCTCCTGAACCCAGCCAAGCAAGGGGAGGCTCCCCGGGCACATCGGAACCCCTTCCCGGGCCCTTGGCAGTGCGGCAGGCTGGGAGACAGGGCCCAGGGCCGGAGCACCCGACCCGGGGCCCGGCCGGGCCCCTGGACCCAGCCGGGGCTCCCAAGCCCGGAGGTGCATGGGACGCCTCCCCGGTCCCTCCGGACCCCGTCCCGGGCACCCTGCCATGCAGCAGGACCAAGGACAGAGCCCGGGGGGGGGAGGCCGCCCTCCCCGGGCCCTCAGGGGCCCTAGCCACTGCTCCTGAACCCAGCCAAGCAAGGGGAGGCTCCCCGGGAACAACGGAACCCATTCCTAGGCCCTTGGCAGTGCGGTAGGCTGGGAGACAGGGACCAGGGCCGGAGCACCCGACCCGGGGCCCGCCCGGGCCCCTGGACCGAGCCGGGGCTCCCAAGCCCGGAGGTGCATGGGACGCCTCCCCGGTCCCTCCGGACCCCGTCCCGGGCACCCTGCCACGCAGCAGGACCCAGGACAGAGCCCGGGGTGGGGAGGCCGCCCTCCCCGGGCCCTCAGGGGCCCTAGCCACTGCTCCTGAACCCAGCCAAGCAAGGGGAGGCTCCCCGGGAACAACGGAACCCATTCCTAGGCCCTTGGCAGTGCGGTAGGCTGGGAGACAGGGACCAGGGCCGGAGCACCCGACCCGGGGCCCGCCCGGGCCCCTGGACCCAGCCGGGGCTCCCAAGCCCGGAGGCGCATGGGACGCCTCCCCGGACCCATGGAGCCCGTCCTGGGCATTGAGCCATGCCGTTGGCCTGGAGATGGGTGCCCCGGACGCCCGGGGGAGGTCTGTCTGGGACACATGGAGCCCGTCCTGGGCATTGAACCATGCCGTTGGCCTGGAGAAGGGAGCCCCGGACGCCCGGGGGAGGACTGCCCGGTACCCGTGGAGCCCTTCCCGGGTACTTTGCAACGCCGTTGGCCTCCTGGAGATGGGTGCCCCGAACGCCCGGGGGGTGGGCTGCCCGGGACCCGTGGAGCCCGTCCTGGGCACTCTGACCTGCTGTTGGCCCGGGGGAGGGACCCCAGACGACCGGGACCCGTGGAGCCCGTCCTTGGCACTCTGACAAGCCGTTGGCCCGGGGAAGGGAGCCCCAGACGACCGGGACCTGTGGAGCCCGTCCTGGGCACTCCTGTATGCCGTTGGCCCGGGGAAGGGAGCCCCGGACGTCCGGGACCCGTGGATCCCGTCCTGGGCACTCCTGTATGCCGTTGGCCCGGGGAAGGGAGCCCCGGACGTCCGGGACCCGTGGAGCCCGTCCTGGGCACTCTGAAATGCTTTGGCCCGGGGAAGGGAGCCCCGGACACCCGGGGGGGAGGACTGCCCGGGACCCGTGGAACTCGTCCTGGGCACTCTGACATGCCGCTGGCCCAGGGGAAGGGTGCCCCGGACGCCCGGGGCCCGTGGAGCCCGTCCTGGGCACTCTGACAAGCCGTTGGCCCGGGGAAGGGAGACCTGGACGCCCGGAACCCGTGGAGCCCGTCCTGGGCATTCTGAAATGCTTTGGCCCGGGGAAGGGAGCCCCGGACGCCCGGGGGAGGACTGCCCGGGACCCGTGGAACTGGTCCTGGGCACTCTGACATGCCGCTGGCCCGGGGAAGGGTGCCCCGGATGACCGGGGCCCGTGGAGCCCGTCCTGGGCACTCTGACATGTCGCTGGCCCGGGGAAGGGAGCCCCGGACGCCCGGGGCCCGTGGAGCCCGTCCCGGGCACTCTGCCATGCCGTCAGCCTGGATGGAGCCCCGGACGCCCGGGGGGGGCGAAGGCCCGGGACGCATGGAGCCTGTCCCGGGCACTCTGCCATGCCGTCGGCCTGGATGGAGCACCGGACGCCCGGGGGACGACTGCCCAAGAGCCATGGAGCCCGTCCTGGGCAATTTGACATGCAGTTGGCCTGGAGGAAGGAAGCTCCGGGTGGCCTAGGGAGGTGTTGCCCAGGCATATCCCATCTGGTCCCCATGGCAGAGAACCACCAACCCTGGAGGGGTGTCCGGGCATACCCTGCCCCATAGTAATCCGGAGGCAAATTACCCCCCTTTCTTGCAATCAGTGCACGCGAGGTGACAGAGGGGACCCAAGGCGTGAAAGAACCCGACCTCATGGAGCCCTCGCTGGGATCCGGGAGGCGAATGGCACCTCATTAAGACTTCCAGGGAAGTTCGGCCATCTGGTCCCCCCCATAGGAAAGCGTTGCGGGCGACCAGATGCCCGAGGGGATCCGGGCGACCAGATGGCCGAGGGAATCCGGGCGACCAGATGGCTGGGCATGGAGGTGAAGCTGCCTGGACTCTTCCCCACCCCGTCCCCGTCCCGGGACGAATGCCCGGGACGCATGGAGCCCGTCCTGGCCACTTGACGTCCCGTCCTGGGCATTGAACCATGCCGTCGGCCTGGAGAAGGGAGCCCCCGGACGCCCGGGGGAGGACTGCCCGGTACCCGTGGAGCCCTTCCCGGGTACTTTGCAACGCTGTTGGCCTCCTGGAGATGGGTGCCCCAGATGCCCGGGGGTGGGCTGCCCGGGACCCATGGAGCCCGTCCTGGGCACTTTTACATGCCGTCGGCCTGGAGGTGGGTGCCCTGGACGCCCGGGGGAGGCCTGCCCGGGACCCGTGGAGCCCCTCCCGGGTACTTTGCCAATGCCGTTGGCCTCATGGAGATGGGTGCCCGGACGCCCGGGGGGAGGACTGCCCGGTACCCGTGGAGTCCTTTCCGGGTACTTTGCAACGCCGTTGGCCTCCTGGAGATATGTGCCCCGAACGCCCGGGGGGAGGGCTGTCCGGGGCCCATGGAGCCCGTCCTGGGCACTGTGACATGCCGTCGGCCTGGAGGTGGGAGCCCCGGACGCCCGGGGGAAGGCTGCCCGGGACCCGTGGAGCCCTTCCTGGGTACTTTGCCATCCCGTTGGCCTCCTGGAGATGGGTGCCCCGGACGCCCGGGGGAGGTCTGTCCGGGGCCCATGGAGCCCGTCCTGGGCAGTGTGACATGCCGTCGGCCTAAAGGTGGGAGCCCCGGACGCCCGGGGGAAGGCTGCCCGGGACCCGTGGAGCCCTTCCCGGGTACTTTGCCATCCCGTTGGCCTCATGGAGATGGGTGCCCCGGACGCCCAGGGGAGGTCTGTCCGGGACATGTCGAGCCCGTCCTGGGCATTGAGCCATGCCGTTGGCGCGGAGAATGGAGCCCCCAGATGCCCGGGGGAGGTGTTGCCCAGGCATATCTCATCTGGTCCCCCGGGCAGAGAACCACCAGCCCTGGAGAGGTGTCCGGGCGTACCCTGCCCCTAGTAATCCGGAGGGAAATTACCCCCCTTTCTTGCAATCCGTGCACGCGTGGTGACAGAGGGGACCCAAGGCGTAAAAGAACCCGACCTCATGGAGCCCTCGCTGGGATCCAGGAGCCGAATGGCACCTCATCGGGACTTCCAGGGAAGCCCGGCCATCTGGTCGCCCCATTGGAAAGCATCGCGGGCGACCAGAGGGCCGGGATCGAAAGGACTCCCAGCTCCCCATCCATCCCAAGCCTTCGCGGTAGGGTTCCTGACTGCCTGCCCACGCAAGGCAGGGCTCTTGGACCCCGGCTGGGCCTCAGGCGCAGGTTGGACCACCGGAGCTCTAGGGCCCGGACGACCTGGGGGAGGAATGCCCGGGACCCGTGGAGCCCGTCCTGGGTACTTTGACATGCCGTCGGCCTGGAGGTGGGTGCCCCGGACGCCCCGGGGGAAGCTGCCCGGGACCCATGGAGCCCGTCCTGGGTACTTTGACATTCCGTCGGCCTGGAGGTGGGAGCCCCGGACGCCCGGGGGGAGGTCTGCCCGGGACCCATGGAGCCCGTCCTGGGTACTTTGCCAATGCCGTTGGCCTCATGGAGATGGGTGCCCCGGACGCCCGGGGGGACGAATGCCCGGGACGCATGGAGACCGTCCTGGGCACTTTTCCATGCCTTCGGCCTGGAGCCCCCAGACACCCAGGGGAGGACCACCGTGAAAACCATGGAGCCCGACCCGGGCACTCTGCCATACCGTCAGCCTAGATGGAGCCCCGGACGCCCAGGGGACGAATGCCCGGGACGCATGGAGCCCTTCCTGGGCACTTTTCAATGCCGTCAGCCTGGATGGAGCCCCGGACGCCCGGGGGACGACTGCCCAGGAGCCATGGAGCCCGTCCTGGGCAATTTGACATGCAGTTGGCCTGGAGGAAGGAAGCCCCGGGTGGCCTAGGGAGGTGTTGCCCAGGCATAGCCCATCTGGTCCCCATGGCAGAGAACCACCAGCCTCGGAGGGGTGTCCGGGCGTACCCTTCTCCCTAGTAATCCGGAGGAAAATTACCCCCTTTTCTTGTAATCTGTGCACGCGAGGTGACAGAGGGGACCCAAGGCGCGAATGTACCCAACCTCCTGGAGCCCTCGCTGGGATCCGGGCGGCGAATGGCACCTCATCGGGACTTCCAGGGAAGTTCGGCCATCTGGTCGCCCCATAGGAAAGCGTTGCGGGCGACCAGATGCCCGAGGGGATCCGGGCGACCAGATGGCCGAGGGAATCTGGGCGATCAGATGGCTGGACACGGAAGTGAAGCCGCCTGGACTCTCCCGACCCTGTCCCCGTCCCCGTGCCTGTGCCCGGGACGCATGGAGCCCGTCCTGGGCACTTTTCCATGCCTTCGGCCTGGAGCCCCCAGACACCCAGGGGAGGACCACCGTGAAAGCCATGGAGCCCGACCCGGGCACTCTGCCATGCCGTCGGCCTGGATGGAGCCCCGGACGCCCGGGGGACAAATGTCCGGGACGCATGGAGCCCGTCCTGGGCACTTTTCCATGCCTTCGGCATGGAGCGCCCCGACACCCTGGGGAGGACCACCCTGGAAACCATGGAGCCCAACCCGGGCACTCTGCCATGCCGTCGGCCTGGATGGAGCCCCGGACGCCCGGGGGACAAATGCCCGGGACGCATGGAGCCCGTCCTGGGTACTTTTCCATGCCGTCGGCCAGGAGCCCCCTGACACCCAGGGGAGGACCACCGTGAAAACCATGGAGCCCGACCCGGGCACTCTGCCATACCGTCAGCCTGGATGTAGCCCCGGACGCCCGGGGGACGAATGCCCGGGACGCATGGAGCCCGTCCCGGGCACTCTGCCATGCCGTCCCGACAAATTCGTACGGACTCCTAACCTTACGACACGGATCGGAATCGAGCCCTCTCTGACCCAGCAGTTTCAGGCGCCCGGGGGACGAATGCCCGGGACGCATGGAGCCCGACCCGGGCACACTGCCTTGCCGCCGGCCTGGATGGAGCCCCGGACGCCCGGGGGACGAATGCCCGGGACGCATGGAGCCCGTCCCGGGCACTCTGCCATGCCGTCGGCCTGGATGGAGCCCCGGACGCCCGGGGGACGACTGCCCAAGAGCCATGGAGCCCATCCCGGGCACTCTGCCATGCCGTCCCGACAAATTCGTACGGACTCCTAACCTTCCGACACGGATCGGAATCGAGCCCTTTCTGACCCAGCAGATTTCAGGTTGATTTGCTATATACTTTACGTACGATTTTATGGGGGCCGATTCCGATCCGGTACGTAAAAGCAAATACGACCGACATGTTGGACAACCACGTACACCCAGGGGATAGGACTGCCCGGGTCACATGGACCCCGTCCTGGGCACTCTGATCTGCCGCCGGCGCCGGGGATCGAACCGTGATCACCAGATGGGGATATCCCAAAAATCTGGCATGGATACGGCCCGCCAGGACAGGTTTGGGCACCCTTGTTGTACGGACTCCCAAGCCCTACGGTCCTTCTGACACGGATCGGAATCGAACCCAGCAGATTTCGCGTTGACTGCCTCTATATCAGGGGTGCCCAAACCAGTCCTGGCGGGCCGTATCCATGCCAGATTTTTGGGATATCCCCATCTGGGGATCACGGTTCGATCCCCGGCACCGGCGGCAGATTAGCCCAGCACCAGGTGACTCTGGGAAATAGCTGGCGCCGCGGCTAGGGCGGCTGACTCCGGAATCTGGAGATTTTTTTATTTAAGGTTTTTGTAGAGCGCGTAGTAACCCTCGAGCATCCCAGAGATCAGGGTTCGATCCCCGGCACCGGCCGCAGATTAGCCCAGCACCACGTGACTCTGGGAAATAGCTGGCGCCGCGGCTAGGGAGGCTGACTCCGGAATCTGGAGATCACGGTTCGATCCCCGGCACCGGCGGCAGATTAGCCCAGCACCAGGTGACTCTGGGAAATAGCTGGCGCCGCGGCTAGGGCGGCTGACTCCCGAATCTGGAGATTTTTTTATTTAAGGTTTTTGTAGAGCGCGTAGTAACCCTCGAGCATCCCAGAGATCAGGGTTCGATCCCCGGCACCGGCCGCAGATTAGCCCAGCACCATGTGACTCTGGGCAATAGCTTGCTTAATCTTCCCAACGGCCCCTAGCGCCTAGAGACCCTTACGGGTGATTGTGCGCCTTACAAATGTGGATTATTATTATTATTATTATTTGGGCCGATTCCGATCCGGTTCGTAAAAGCACATCTGCCCGAATCTGTCGGACAACCACGTACGCCCGGGAGAGGACTGCCCGGGACCCGTGGAGCCCGTCCTGGTCACTCTGACCTGCCATCGGCCCCGGAGAAGGGAGCGCCGGACGCCCGGGGGGGAGGACTGCCCGGGACCCGTGGAGCCCGTCCTGGGCACTCTGACCTGCCGTCTGCCCAGGGAAGGGAGCCCCGGACGCCCGGGGGGAGGACTGCCCGGGACCCATGGAGCCCGTCCTGGGCACTCTGACCTGCCGACGGCCCGGGGAAGGGAGCCCCGGACGCCCGGGGGAGGACTGCCCGGGACCTGTGGAACTCGTCCTGGGCACTCTGACATGCCGCTGACCCGGGGAAGGGAACCCCGGACGCCCGGGAGCCGTGGAGCCCGTCCTGGGCACTCTGACAAGCCGTCGGACCGGGGAAGGGAGCCCCGGACGCCCGGGACCCGTGGAGCCTGTCCTGGGAACTCCGGCATGCCGTTGGCCCAGGGAAGGGAGTCCCAGATACCCGGGACCCGTGGAGCCCGTCATGGGCACTCTGACAAGCCGGTGTCCCGGGGAAGGGAGCCCCGGACGCCGGGGACTCGTGGAGCCCGTCCTGGGCACTCTGGCATGCCGTTGGCACAGGGAAGGGAGCCCCAGATGCCCGGGACCCGTGGAGCCCGTCCTGGGCACTCTGACAAGCCGTTGTCCCGGGGAAGGGAGCCCCGGACGCCGGGGACTCGTGGAGCCCGTCCTGGGCACTCTGGCATGCCGTTGGCCCGGGGAAGGGAGCCCAAGATGCCCGGGACCCGTGGAGCCCGTCCTGGGCACTCTGACAAGCCGTTGTCCCAGGGAAGGGAGCCCCGGACGCCCGGGACTCGTGGAGCCCGTCCTGGGCATTCTGGCATGCCGTTGGCCCGGGGAAGGGAGCCCCGGACGTCCGGGGCCCGTGGAGCCCATCCTGGGCACTCTGACAAGCCGTTGGCCCGGGGAAGGGAGAGCCGGACACCCAGCGGAGGAATGCCCGGGACCCATGGAGCCCGTCCTGGGCAATCTGACCTGCCGTCGGCCCGGAGAAGGGAGCGACGGACGCCCGGGGGGAGGAATGCCCGGGACGCATGGAGCCCATCCTGGGCACTTTGACATGCCATCGGCCTTGAGACCCGGGGGACGACTGCCCGGGAAGCATGGAGCCCGACCTGGGCACTCGCTCATGCCGTTGGCCTGGAGACCCGGGGGACGACTGCCCGGGGCGCATGGAGCCCGACCTGGGTACTCGCTCATGCCGTTGGCCTGGAGACCCGGGGGACGACTGCCCGGGACGCATGGAGCCCGTCCTGGGCACTTTGACATGCCGTTGGCCTGGAGGAGGGAAGCCCCGGGTGTTGTTACCCAGGCATAGCCCATCTGGTCCCCCTGGCAGAGAACCACCAGCCTTGCAGGGGTGTCCGGGCATACCCTTACCCCTAGTAATCCGGAGGAAAATTACCCCCCTTTCTTGTAATCTGTGCACACGAGTTGACAGAGGGGACCCAAGGCGTAAAAGTACCCGACCTCCTGGAGCCCTCGCTGGGATCGGGGAGGCAAATGGCACCTCATAGGGACTTCCAGGGAGGTTTGGCCATCTGGTCGCCCTTTTGGATAGCATTGCGTGCGACCAGATGGCCGAGGGGAAAGGTGCAACCAGGTGGCCGGGAACGAAAGGACTCCCTGCTTCCCACCCCGAGCCTTCGTGGTAGGGCTGCTGCCTGCCCACGCCGGGCAGGGCTCGGGGACCCCGGCTGGGCCTCAGGCACGGTGAGGACCACCGGAGCTCCCAGGCCCGGACGCCCGGGACGACGACTGCCCGGGACGCATGGAGCCCGTCCTGGGCACTTTGACATGCCGTCGGCCTGGAGACCCGGGGGACGACTGCCTGGGATGCATGGAGCCCGTCCTGGACATTTTGACATGCCGTCGGCCTGGAGACCCGGGGGACGACTGCCCGGGACGCATGGAGCCCGTCCTGGGCACTTTGACATGCCGTCGGCCTGGAGACCCGGGGGGACGACTGCCCGGGACGCATGGAGCCCGTCCTGGACATTTTGACATGCCGTCGGCCTGGAGACCCGGGGGGACGACTGCCCGGGACGCATGGAGCCCGTCCTGGACATTTTGACATGCCGTCGGCCTGGAGACCCGGGGGACGACTGCCCGGGACGCATGGAGCCTGTCCTGGGCACTTTGACATGCCGTCGGCCTGGAGACCCGGGGGACGACTGCCCGGGACGCATGGAGCCCGTCCTGGGCACTTTGACATGCCGTCGGCCCGGAGAAGGGAGCGCCGGACACCCAGGGGAGGACTGCCCGGGACCCATGGAGCCCGTCCTGGGCAATCTGACCTGCCGTCGGCCCGGAGAAGGGAGCGGCGGATGCCCGGGGGGACGACTGCCCGGGACGCATGGAGCCCATCCTGGGCACTTTGACATGCCATCGGCCTGGAGACCCGGGGGACAACTGCCCGGGACGCATGGAGCCCAACCTGGGCACTTTGACATGCCGTCGGCCTGGAGACCCGGGGGACGACTGCCCGGGACGCATGGAGCCCGTCCTGGGCACTTTGACATGCCGTCGGCCTGGAGACCCGGGGGACGACTGCCAAGGACGCATGGAGCCCGTCCTGGGCACTTTGACATGCCGTCGGCCTGGAGATCCGGGGGACGACTGCCCGGGATGCATGGAGCCCGTCCTGGGCACTTTGACATGCCGTCGGCCTGGAGACCCGGGGGACGACTGCCCGGGACGCATGGAGCCCGTCCTGGGCACTTTGACATGCCGTCGGCCTGGAGATCCGGGGGACGACTGCCCGGGACGCATGGAGCCCGTCCTGGGCACTTTGACATGCCATCGGCCTGGAGACCCGGGGGACGACTGCCCAAGAGCCATGGAGCCCGTCCTGGGCAATTTGACAAGCCGTTGGCCTGGAGGAAGGAAGCCCCGGGTGGCCTAGGGAGGTGTTACCCAGGCATAGCCCATCTGGTCCCCCTAGCAGAGAACCACCAGCCTTGGAGGGGTGTCCGGGCATACCCTGCCCCCTAGTAATCCGGAGGGAAATTACCTGACTTTCTTGCAATCTGTGCACACAAGGTGACAGAGGGGACCCAAGGCGCGAAAGTACCCGACCTCCTGGAGCCCTCGCTGGGATCCGGGAGGCGAATGGCACCTCATCATGACTTCCAGGGCGACCAGATGGCCGAGGCGAGAGGTGCGACCAGATGGCCGGGACCAAAAGGACGCCAATCTGCCTGCCCCGGAGCTGCAGGGCTCTGGGGCTGCAGGGTTCCGGGGGCTGCAGAGCTGCAGGTCTCTGGGGCTGCAGGGCTCCGGGGCTTCAGGCCTCCCCGGGCCCTGGTGGACCCTCCGTCCCGGGTACCTCCGACCCCCGGCCGGCTTGCAGGACGGAGGGGGGATTCCCGCACCACTGGGCCCTGCCGGACGGGGCTCAAGCCCCGGGCCCGGTCCCCGGCCCCAGTCCCGGCTTTCCAAACCCTATGCCGGGCCGGGGAGAGCCTCCCCTGGGCCCCCGGTGGACCCTCCGTCCCGGGCGCCCCGGACCCCCGGCTGGATTGCTGGACGGAGGGGTACCAGCACCCTCGGGGCCTGGCCAGATGGAGTTCAAGCCCCGGGTCCGGTCCCACCTTCCGAACCCTAGCCAGGCTGGGGAGAGCCTCCCCGGGCCCCGGTGGGGCCCCGTCCCCAGCGCCCGGACCCACTGGTGGCCTGCAGGACAGGGGGCTCCAGCACCCTCGGGGCCTGGCCAGATGGAGTTCAAGCCCCGGGTCCGGTCCCACCTTCTGAACCCTAGCCAGGCTGGGGAGAGCCTCCCCGGGCCCCGGTGGGGCCACGCCCCCAGCGCCCGGACCCACTGGTGGCCTGCGGGACAGGGGGCTCCAGCACCCTCGGGGCCTGGCCAGATGGAGTTCAAGCCCCGGGTCCGGTCCCACCTTCCGAACCCTAGCCAGGCTGGGGAGAGCCTCCCCGGGCCCCGGTGGACCCTACGTCCCGGGCACCCCGGATCCCCGGCCGGATTGCAGGACGGAGGGGTACCAGCACCCTCGGGGCCTGGCCAGATGGAGTTCAAGCCCCGGGTCCGGTCCCACCTTCCGAACCCTAGCCAGGCTGGGGAGAGCCTCCCCGGGCCCCGGTGGAGCCCCGTCCCCAGCGCCCGGACCCTCTGGTGGC
>NC_136069.1:1542975468-1542982968 GCF_964261635.1 Lissotriton helveticus | reverse complement strand
GAGGTCAGACTGTGGAAAAAAACTCGGAGAAAAAGGACCATCGGGAAAGGGCTGAGAGGCAGGTGCATTCCCGGGCCCCTGGGGGCCCCGGCGGGCGGGCCCGGGTGCTGCCTGGCCCCGTCTCAGCATGGCCAGACCTCGCGGGGACCTGCCTGAGCAAACTCGGAGGAAAAGGCCCATCGGCAAGGGGGCTAAGCAGCAGGTGCGTACCCAGGCCCCTGGGGGCCCCGGCGGGAGGGCCCGGGTCCTGCCTTCCCCTGATTCAGAATCGCCAGACCACACGGAGGTCTGACTGACCCTCTCCCTAGTAATCCGGAGGAAAATTACCCCCCTTTCTTGTAATCCGTGCACTAGAGGTGACAGAGGGGACCCAAGGCGCAAAAGTACCCGACCTCCTGGAGCCCTCGCTGGGATCCGGGAGGCAAATGGCACCTCATCGGGACTTCCAGGGAAGTTCGGCCATCTGGTCGCCCCCATTGGAAAGCATTGCGGGCGACCAGATGGCCGAGGCGATCCGGGAGACCAGATGGCCGAGGGGATCCTGGAGACCAGATGGCCGAGGGGATCCGGGAGACCAGATGGCCGAGGGGATCCGGGCGACCAGATGGCCGGGCACGAAAGGGACGCCATCCGGTCGCCCCGTGCCCCCACGAAGGAGGGAGCGGGCGCCCGGGGCATGGCGGGCCGGAGGCCCGGGGCCCCAGCCGGGCCACAGCCATGGAGGCTGCCAGGGGCCGGCGGGCCCTCCGACCCGGGGCCCGCTTACACCTTGACAAGCAGGGGAGGCCTGCAAGGGACCGACGGACCCCTGTCCTGGGCCCTGGGTGGAGCGGCAGCCCGGGGGACCGGGCCCAGGGCCGGAGCGCCCGACCCGGGGCCCCGACCGGGCCCCTGGACCCAGCCGGGGCTCCCAGGCCCGGAGGCACAGGGGAAGCCTCCCCGGGCCCGCCGGACCCCGTCCCGGGCACCCTGCCCCGCGGCAGGACCCAGGACGGAGCCCGGGGTGGGGAGGCCACCCTCCCCGGGGCCCTCAGGGGCCCCGGATGGAGCTCCTGAACACAGACAAGCAAGGGGAGGCTCCCCGGGCACATCGGAACCCCTTTCCGGGCCCTTGGCAGTGCGGCAGGCTGGGAGACAGGGCCCAGGGCCTGAGCACCCGACCCGGGGCCCGCCGGGCCCCTGGACCCAGCCGGGGCTCCCAAGCCCGGAGGCGCATGGGACGCCTCCCCGGTCCCTCCGGACCCCGTCCCGGGCACCCTGCCACGCAGCAGGACCAAGGACAGAGCCCAGGGTGGGGAGGCCGCCCTCCCCGGGCCCTCAGGGGCCCTAGCCACTGCTCCTGAACCCAGCCAAGCAAGGGGAGGCTCCCCGGGCACATCGGAACCCCTTCCCGGGCCCTTGGCCGTGCGGCAGGCTGGGAGACAGGGCCCAGGGCCGGAGCACCCGACCCGGGGCCCGCCCGGGCCCCTGGACCCAGCCGGGGCTCCCAAGCCCGGAGGCGCATGGGACGCCTCCCCGGTCCCTCCAGACCCCGTCCCGGGCACCCTGCCACGCAGCAGGACCAAGGACAGAGCCCGGGGTGGGGAGGCCGCCCTCCCCGGGCCCTCAGGGGCCCTAGCCACTGCTCCTGAACCCAGCCAAGCAAGGGGAGGCTCCCCGGGCACATCGGAACCCCTTCCCGGGCCCTTGGCAGTGCGGCAGGCTGGGAGACAGGGCCCAGGGCCGGAGCACCCGACCCGGGGCCCGGCCGGGCCCCTGGACGCAGCCGGGGCTCCCAAGCCCGGAGGTGCATGGGACGCCTCCCCGGTCCCTCCGGACCCCGTCCCGGGCACCCTGCCACGCAGCAGGACCAAGGACAGAGCCCGGGGTGGGGAGGCCGCCCTCCCCGGGCCCTCAGGGGCCCTAGCCACTGCTCCTGAACCCAGCCAAGCAAGGGGAGGCTCCCCGGGCACATCGGAACCCCTTCCCGGGCCCTTGGCAGTGCGGCAGGCTGGGAGACAGGGCCCAGGGCCGGAGCACCCGACCCGGGGTCCGGCCGGGCCCCTGGACCCAGCCGGGGCTCCCAAGCCCGGAGGTGCATGGGACGCCTCCCCGGTCCCTCCGGACCCCGTCCCGGGCACCCTGCCATGCAGCAGGACCAAGGACAGAGCCCGGGGTGGGGAAACCCGCCCTCCCCGGGCCCTCAGGGGCCCTAGCCACTGCTCCTGAACCCAGCCAAGCAAGGGGAGGCTCCCCGGGAACAACGGAACCCATTCCTAGGCCCTTGGCAGTGCGGTAGGCTGGGAGACAGGGACCAGGGCCGGAGCACCCGACCCGGGGCCCGCCCGGGCCCCTGGACCGAGCCGGGGCTCCCAAGCCCGGAGGTGCATGGGACGCCTCCCCGGTCCCTCCGGACCCCGTCCCGGGCACCCTGCCACGCAGCAGGACCCAGGACAGAGCCCGGGGTGGGGAGGCCGCCCTCCCCGGGCCCTCAGGGGCCCTAGCCACTGCTCCTGAACCCAGCCAAGCAAGGGGAGGCTCCACGGGAACAACGGAACCCATTCCTAGGCCCTTGGCAGTGCGGTAGGCTGGGAGACAGGGACCAGGGCCGGAGCACCCGACCCGGGGCCCGCCCGGGCCCCTGGACCCAGCCGGGGCTCCCAAGCCCGGAGGCGCATGGGACGCCTCCCCGGACCCATGGAGCCCGTCCTGGGCATTGAGCCATGCCGTTGGCCTGGAGATGGGTGCCCCGGACGCCCGGGGGAGGTCTGTCTGGGACACATGGAGCCCGTCCTGGGCATTGAACCATGCCGTTGGCCTGGAGAAGGGAGCCCCGGACGCCCGGGGGAGGACTGCCCGGTACCCGTGGAGCCCTTCCCGGGTACTTTGCAACGCCGTTGGCCTCCTGGAGATGGGTGCCCGAACGCCCGGGGGGTGGGCTGCCCGGGACCCGTGGAGCCCGTCCTGGGCACTCTGACCTGCTGTTGGCCCGGGGGAGGGACCCCAGACGACCGGGACCCGTGGAGCCCGTCCTTGGCACTCTGACAAGCCGTTGGCCCGGGGAAGGGAGCCCCAGACGACCGGGACCTGTGGAGCCCGTCCTGGGCACTCCTGTATGCCGTTGGCCCGGGGAAGGGAGCCCCGGACGTCCGGGACCCGTGGATCCCGTCCTGGGCACTCCTGTATGCCGTTGGCCCGGGGAAGGGAGCCCCGGACGTCCGGGACCCGTGGAGCCCGTCCTGGGCACTCTGAAATGCTTTGGCCCGGGGAAGGGAGCCCCGGACACCCGGGGGGGAGGACTGCCCGGGACCCGTGGAACTCGTCCTGGGCACTCTGACATGCCGCTGGCCCAGGGGATGGGTGCCCCGGACGCCCGGGGCCCGTGGAGCCCGTCCTGGGCACTCTGACAAGCCATTGGCCCGGGGAAGGGAGACCTGGACGCCCGGAACCCGTGGAGCCCGTCCTGGGCACTCTGAAATGCTTTGGCCCGGGGAAGGGAGCCCCGGACGCCCGGGGGAGGACTGCCCGGGACCCGTGGAACTGGTCCTGGGCACTCTGACATGCCGCTGGCCCGGGGAAGGGTGCCCCGGATGACCGGGGCCCGTGGAGCCCGTCCTGGGCACTCTGACATGCAGCTGGCCTGGGGAAGGGAGCCCCGGAAGCCCGGGGCCCGTGGAGCCCGTCCCGGGCACTCTGCCATGCCGTCAGCCTGGATGGAGCCCCGGACGCCCGGGGGGGGCGAAGGCCCGGGACGCATGGAGCCTGTCCCGGGCACTCTGCCATGCCGTCGGCCTGGATGGAGCACCGGACGCCCGGGGGACGACTGCCCAAGAGCCATGGAGCCCGTCCTGGGCAATTTGACATGCAGTTGGCCTGGAGGAAGGAAGCTCCGGGTGGCCTAGGGAGGTGTTGCCCAGGCATATCCCATCTGGTCCCCATGGCAGAGAACCACCAACCCTGGAGGGGTGTCCGGGCATACCCTGCCCCATAGTAATCCGGAGGCAAATTACCCCCCTTTCTTGCAATCTGTGCACGCGAGGTCACAGAGGGGACCCAAGGCGTGAAAGAACCCGACCTCATGGAGCCCTCGCTGGGATCCGGGAGGCGAATGGCACCTCATTAAGACTTCCAGGGAAGTTCGGCCATCTGGTCCCCCCCATAGGAAAGCGTTGCGGGCGACCAGATGCCCGAGGGGATCCGGGCGACCAGATGGCCGAGGGAATCCGGGCGACCAGATGGCTGGGCATGGAGGTGAAGCCGCCTGGACTCTTCCCCACCCCGTCCCCGTCCCGGGACGAATGCCCGGGACGCATGGAGCCCGTCCTGGCCACTTGATGTCCCGTCCTGGGCATTGAACCATGCCGTCGGCCTGGAGAAGGGAGCCCCCGGACGCCCGGGGGAGGACTGCCCGGTACCCGTGGAGCCCTTCCCGGGTACTTTGCAACGCTGTTGGCCTCCTGGAGATGGGTGCCCCAGATGCCCGGGGGAGGGCTGCCCGGGACCCATGGAGCCCGTCCTGGGCACTTTTACATGCCGTCGGCCTGGAGGTGGGTGCCCTGGACGCCCGGGGGAGGCCTGCCCGGGACCCGTGGAGCCCCTCCCGGGTACTTTGCCAATGCCGTTGGCCTCATGGAGATGGGTGCCCGGACGCCCAGGGGGAGGACTGCCCGGTACCCGTGGAGTCCTTTCCGGGTACTTTGCAACGCCGTTGGCCTCCTGGAGATATGTGCCCCGAACGCCCGGGGGGAGGGCTGTCCGGGGCCCATGGAGCCCGTCCTGGGCACTGTGACATGCCGTCGGCCTGGAGGTGGGAGCCCTGGACGCCCGGGGGAAGGCTGCCCGGGACCCGTGGAGCCCTTCCCGGGTACTTTGCCATCCCGTTGGCCTCCTGGAGATGGGTGCCCCGGACGCCCGGGGGAGGTCTGTCCGGGGCCCATGGAGCCCGTCCTGGGCAGTGTGACATGCCGTCGGCCTAAAGGTGGGAGCCCCGGACGCCCGAGGGAAGGCTGCCCGGGACCCGTGGAGCCCTTCCCGGGTACTTTGCCATCCCGTTGGCCTCATGGAGATGGGTGCCCCGGACGCCCAGGGGAGGTCTGTCCGGGACACGTGGAGCCCGTCCTGGGCATTGAGCCATGCCGTTGGCCCGGAGAATGGAGCCCCCAGACGCCCGGGGGAGGTGTTGCCCAGGCATATCTCATCTGGTCCCCCGGGCAGAGAACCACCAGCCCTGGAGAGGTGTCCGGGCGTACCCTGCCCCTAGTAATCCGGAGGGAAATTACCCCCCTTTCTTGCAATCCGTGCACGCGCGGTGACAGAGGGGACCCAAGGCGTAAAAGAACCCGACCTCATGGAGCCCTCGCTGGGATCCAGGAGCCGAATGGCACCTCATCGGGACTTCCAGGGAAGCCCGGCCATCTGGTCGCCCCATTGGAAAGCATCGCGGGCGACCAGAGGGCCGGGATCGAAAGGACTCCCAGCTCCCCATCCATCCCAAGCCTTCGCGGTAGGGTTCCTGACTGCCTGCCCACGCAAGGCAGGGCTCTTGGACCCCGGCTGGGCCTCAGGCGCAGGTTGGACCACCGGAGCTCTAGGGCCCGGACGACCTGGGGGAGGAATGCCCGGGACCCGTGGAGCCCGTCCTGGGTACTTTGACATGCCGTCGGCCTGGAGGTGGGTGCCCCGGACGCCCCGGGGGAAGCTGCCCGGGACCCATGGAGCCCGTCCTGGGTACTTTGACATTCCGTCGGCCTGGAGGTGGGAGCCCCGGACGCCCGGGGGGAGGTCTGCCCGGGACACATGGAGCCCGTCCTGGGTACTTTGCCAATGCCGTTGGCCTCATGGAGATGGGTGCCCCGGACGCCCGGGGGGACGAATGCCCGGGACGCATGGAGCCCGTCCTGGGCACTTTTCCATGGCTTCGGCCTGGAGCCCCCAGACACCCAGGGGAGGACCACCGTGAAAACCATGGAGCCCGACCCGGGCACTCTGCCATACCGTCAGCCTAGATGGAGCCCCGGACGCCCAGGGGACGAATGCCCGGGACGCATGGAGCCCTTCCTGGGCACTTTTCAATGCCGTCAGCCTGGATGGAGCCCCGGACGCCCGGGGGACGACTGCCCAGGAGCCATGGAGCCCGTCCTGGGCAATTTGACATGCAGTTGGCCTGGAGGAGGGAAGCCCCGGGTGGCCTAGGGAGGTGTTGCCCAGGCATAGCCCATCTGGTCCCCATGGCAGAGAACCACCAGCCTCGGAGGGGTGTCCGGGCGTACCCTTCTCCCTAGTAATCCGGAGGAAAATTACCCCCTTTTCTTGTAATCTGTGCACGCGAGGTGACAGAGGGGACCCAAGGCGCGAATGTACCCAACCTCCTGGAGCCCTCGCTGGGATCCGGGCGGCGAATGGCACCTCATCGGGACTTCCAGGGAAGTTCGGCCATCTGGTCGCCCCATAGGAAAGCGTTGCGGGCGACCAGATGCCCGATGGGATCCGGGCGACCAGATGGCCGAGGGAATCTGGGCGATCAGATGGCTGGACACGGAAGTGAAGCCGCCTGGACTCTCCCGACCCTGTCCCCGTCCCCGTGCCCGTGCCCGGGATGCATGGAGCCCGTCCTGGGCACTTTTCCATGCCTTCGGCCTGGAGCCCCCAGACACCCAGGGGAGGACCACCGTGAAAGCCATGGAGCCCGACCCGGGCACTCTGCCATGCCGTCGGCCTGGATGGAGCCCCGGACGCCCGGGGGACAAATGCCCGGGACGCATGGAGCCCGTCCTGGGCACTTTTCCATGCCTTCGGCATGGAGCGCCCCGACACCCTGGGGAGGACCACCCTGGAAACCATGGAGCCCGACCCGGGCACTCTGCCATGCCGTCGGCCTGGATGGAGCCCCGGACGCCCGGGGGACAAATGCCCGGGACGCATGGAGCCCGTCCTGGGTACTTTTCCATGCCGTCGGCCAGGAGCCCCCTGACACCCAGGGGAGGACCACCGTGAAAACCATGGAGCCCGACCCGGGCACTCTGCCATGCCGTCGGCCTGGATGGAGCCCCGGACGCCCGGGGGACAAATGCCCGGGACGCATGGAGCCCGTCCTGGGTACTTTTCCATGCCGTCGGCCAGGAGCCCCCTGACACCCAGGGGAGGACCACCGTGAAAACCATGGAGCCCGACCCGGGCACTCTGCCATACCGTCAGCCTGGATGTAGCCCCGGACGCCCGGGGGACGAATGCCCGGGACGCATGGAGCCCGTCCCGGGCACTCTGCCATGCCGTCCCGACAAATTCGTACGGACTCCTAACCTTACGACACGGATCGGAATCGAGCCCTCTCTGACCCAGCAGTTTCAGGCGCCCGGGGGACGAATGCCCGGGACGCATGGAGCCCGACCCGGGCACACTGCCTTGCCGCCGGCCTGGATGGAGCCCCGGACGCCCGGGGGACGAATGCCCGGGACGCATGGAGCCCGTCCCGGGCACTCTGCCATGCCGTCGGCCTGGATGGAGCCCCGGACGCCCGGGGGA
>NC_136069.1:1542780468-1542967968 GCF_964261635.1 Lissotriton helveticus | reverse complement strand
GGGCCCTCAGGGGCCCTAGCCACTGCTCCTGAACCCAGCCAAGCAAGGGGAGGCTCCCCGGGCACATCGGAACCCCTTCCCGGGCCCTTGGCAGTGCGGCAGGCTGGGAGACAGGGCCCAGGGCCGGAGCACCCGACCCGGGGCCCGGCCGGGCCCCTGGACCCAGCCGGGGCTCCCAAGCCCGGAGGTGCATGGGACGCCTCCCCGGTCCCTCCGGACCCCGTCCCGGGCACCCTGCCATGCAGCAGGACCAAGGACAGAGCCCGGGGTGGGGAGGCCGCCCTCCCCGGGCCCTCAGGGGCCCTAGCCACTGCTCCTGAACCCAGCCAAGCAAGGGGAGGCTCCCCGGGAACAACGGAACCCATTCCTAGGCCCTTGGCAGTGCGGTAGGCTGGGAGACAGGGACCAGGGCCGGAGCACCCGACCCGGGGCCCGCCCGGGCCCCTGGACCGAGCCGGGGCTCCCAAGCCCGGAGGTGCATGGGACGCCTCCCCGGTCCCTCCGGACCCCGTCCCGGGCACCCTGCCACGCAGCAGGACCCAGGACAGAGCCCGGGGTGGGGAGGCCGCCCTCCCCGGGCCCTCAGGGGCCCTAGCCACTGCTCCTGAACCCAGCCAAGCAAGGGGAGGCTCCCCGGGAACAACGGAACCCATTCCTAGGCCCTTGGCAGTGCGGTAGGCTAGGAGACAGGGACCAGGGCCGGAGCACCCGACCCGGGGCCCGCCCGGGCCCCTGGACCCAGCCGGGGCTCCCAAGCCCGGAGGCGCATGGGACGCCTCCCCGGACCCATGGAGCCCGTCCTGGGCATTGAGCCATGCCGTTGGCCTGGAGATGGGTGCCCCGGACGCCCGGGGGAGGTCTGTCTGGGACATATGGAGCCCGTCCTGGGCATTGAACCATGCCGTTGGCCTGGAGAAGGGAGCCCCGGACGCCCGGGGGAGGACTGCCCGGTACCCGTGGAGCCCTTCCCGGGTACTTTGCAACGCCGTTGGCCTCCTGGAGATGGGTGCCCCGAACGCCCGGGGGGTGGGCTGCCCAGGACCCGTGGAGCCCGTCCTGGGCACTCTGACCTGCTGTTGGCCCGGGGGAGGGACCCCAGACGACCGGGACCCGTGGAGCCCGTCCTTGGCACTCTGACAAGCCGTTGGCCCGGGGAAGGGAGCCCCAGACGACCGGGACCTGTGGAGCCCGTCCTGGGCACTCCTGTATGCCGTTGGCCCGGGGAAGGGAGCCCCGGACGTCCGGGACCCGTGGATCCCATCCTGGGCACTCCTGTATGCCGTTGGCCCGGGGAAGGGAGCCCCGGACGTCCGGGACCCGTGGAGCCCGTCCTGGGCACTCTGAAATGCTTTGGCCCGGGGAAGGGAGCCCCGGACACCCGGGGGGGAGGACTGCCCGGGACCCGTGGAACTCGTCCTGGGCACTCTGACATGCCGCTGGCCCAGGGGAAGGGTGCCCCGGACGCCCGGGGCCCGTGGAGCCCGTCCTGGGCACTCTGACAAGCCGTTGGCCCGGGGAAGGGAGACCTGGACGCCCGGAACCCGTGGAGCCCGTCCTGGGCACTCTGAAATGCTTTGGCCCGGGGAAGGGAGCCCCGGACGCCCGGGGGAGGACTGCCCGGGACCCGTGGAACTGGTCCTGGGCACTCTGACATGCCGCTGGCCCGGGGAAGGGTGCCCCGGATGACCGGGGCCCGTGGAGCCCGTCCTGGGCACTCTGACATGCCGCTGGCCCGGGGAAGGGAGCCCCGGACGCCCGGGGCCCGTGGAGCCCGTCCCGGGCACTCTGCCATGCCGTCAGCCTGGATGGAGCCCCGGACGCCCGGGGGGGGCGAAGGCCCGGGACGCATGGAGCCTGTCCCGGGCACTCTGCCATGCCGTCGGCCTGGATGGAGCACCGGACGCCCGGGGGACGACTGCCCAAGAGCCATGGAGCCCGTCCTGGGCAATTTGACATGCAGTTGGCCTGGAGGAAGGAAGCTCCGGGTGGCCTAGGGAGGTGTGGCCCAGGCATATCCCATCTGGTCCCCATGGCAGAGAACCACCAACCCTGGAGGGGTGTCCGGGCATACCCTGCCCCATAGTAATCCGGAGGCAAATTACCCCCCTTTCTTGCAATCTGTGCACGCGAGGTGACAGAGGGGACCCAAGGCGTGAAAGAACCCGACCTCATGGAGCCCTCGCTGGGATCCGGGAGGCGAATGGCACCTCATTAAGACTTCCAGGGAAGTTCGGCCATCTGGTCCCCCCCATAGGAAAGCGTTGCGGGCGACCAGATGCCCGAGGGGATCCGGGCGACCAGATGGCCGAGGGAATCCGGGCGACCAGATGGCTGGGCATGGAGGTGAAGCCGCCTGGACTCTTCCCCACCCCGTCCCCGTCCCGGGACGAATGCCCGGGACGCATGGAGCCCGTCCTGGCCACTTGACGTCCCGTCCTGGGCATTGAACCATGCCGTCGGCCTGGAGAAGGGAGCCCCCGGACGCCCGGGGGAGGACTGCCCGGTACCCGTGGAGCCCTTCCCGGGTACTTTGCAACGCTGTTGGCCTCCTGGAGATGGGTGCCCCAGATGCCCGGGGGTGGGCTGCCCGGGACCCATGGAGCCCGTCCTGGGCACTTTTACATGCCGTCGGCCTGGAGGTGGGTGCCCTGGACGCCCGGGGGAGGCCTGCCCGGGACCCGTGGAGCCCCTCCCGGGTACTTTGCCAATGCCGTTGGCCTCATGGAGATGGGTGCCCGGACGCCCGGGGGGAGGACTGCCCGGTACCCGTGGAGTCCTTTCCGGGTACTTTGCAACGCCGTTGGCCTCCTGGAGATATGTGCCCCGAACGCCCGGGGGGAGGGCTGTCCGGGGCCCATGGAGCCCGTCCTGGGCACTGTGACATGCCGTCGGCCTGGAGGTGGGAGCCCCGGACGCCCGGGGGAAGGCTGCCCGGGACCCGTGGAGCCCTTCCCGGGTACTTTGCCATCCTGTTGGCCTCCTGGAGATGGGTGCCCCGGACGCCCGGGGGAGGTCTGTCCGGGGCCCATGGAGCCCGTCCTGGGCAGTGTGACATGCCGTCGGCCTAAAGGTGGGAGCCCCGGACGCCCGGGGGAAGGCTGCCCGGGACCCGTGGAGCCCTTCCCGGGTACTTTGCCATCCCGTTGGCCTCATGGAGATGGGTGCCCCGGACGCCCAGGGGAGGTCTGTCCGGGACACGTGGAGCCCGTCCTGGGCATTGAGCCATGCCGTTGGCCCGGAGAATGGAGCCCCCAGACGCCCGGGGGAGGTGTTGCCCAGGCATATCTCATCTGGTCCCCCGGGCAGAGAACCACCAGCCCTGGAGAGGTGTCCGGGCGTACCCTGCCCCTAGTAATCCGGAGGGAAATTACCCCCCTTTCTTGCAATCCGTGCACGCGCGGTGACAGAGGGGACCCAAGGCGTAAAAGAACCCGACCTCATGGAGCCCTCGCTGGGATCCAGGAGCCGAATGGCACCTCATCGGGACTTCCAGGGAAGCCCGGCCATCTGGTCGCCCCATTGGAAAGCATCGCGGGCGACCAGAGGGCCGGGATCGAAAGGACTCCCAGCTCCCCATCCATCCCAAGCCTTCGCGGTAGGGTTCCTGACTGCCTGCCCACGCAAGGCAGGGCTCTTGGACCCCGGCTGGGCCTCAGGCGCAGGTTGGACCACCGGAGCTCTAGGGCCCGGACGACCTGGGGGAGGAATGCCCGGGACCCGTGGAGCCCGTCCTGGGTACTTTGACATGCCGTCGGCCTGGAGGTGGGTGCCCCGGACGCCCCGGGGGAAGCTGCCCGGGACCCATGGAGCCCGTCCTGGGTACTTTGACATTCCGTCGGCCTGGAGGTGGGAGCCCCGGACGCCCGGGGGGAGGTCTGCCCGGGACCCATGGAGCCCGTCCTGGGTACTTTGCCAATGCCGTTGGCCTCATGGAGATGGGTGCCCCGGACGCCCGGGGGGACGAATGCCCGGGACGCATGGAGCCCGTCCTGGGCACTTTTCCATGCCTTCGGCCTGGAGCCCCCAGACACCCAGGGGAGGACCACCGTGAAAACCATGGAGCCCGACCCGGGCACTCTGCCATACCGTCAGCCTAGATGGAGCCCCGGACGCCCAGGGGACGAATGCCCGGGACGCATGGAGCCCTTCCTGGGCACTTTTCAATGCCGTCAGCCTGGATGGAGCCCCGGACGCCCGGGGGACGACTGCCCAGGAGCCATGGAGCCCGTCCTGGGCAATTTGACATGCAGTTGGCCTGGAGGAAGGAAGCCCCGGGTGGCCTAGGGAGGTGTTGCCCAGGCATAGCCCATCTGGTCCCCATGGCAGAGAACCACCAGCCTCGGAGGGGTGTCCGGGCGTACCCTTCTCCCTAGTAATCCGGAGGAAAATTACCCCCTTTTCTTGTAATCTGTGCACGCGAGGTGACAGAGGGGACCCAAGGCGCGAATGTACCCAACCTCCTGGAGCCCTCGCTGGGATCCGGGCGGCGAATGGCACCTCATCGGGACTTCCAGGGAAGTTCGGCCATCTGGTCGCCCCATAGGAAAGCGTTGCGGGCGACCAGATGCCCGAGGGGATCCGGGCGACCAGATGGCCGAGGGAATCTGGGCGATCAGATGGCTGGACACGGAAGTGAAGCCGCCTGGACTCTCCCGACCCTGTCCCCGTCCCCGTGCCCGTGCCCGGGACGCATGGAGCCCGTCCTGGGCACTTTTCCATGCCTTCGGCCTGGAGCCCCCAGACACCCAGGGGAGGACCACCGTGAAAGCCATGGAGCCCGACCCGGGCACTCTGCCATGCCGTCGGCCTGGATGGAGCCCCGGACGCCCGGGGGACAAATGCCCGGGACGCATGGAGCCCGTCCTGGGCACTTTTCCATGCCTTCGGCATGGAGCGCCCCGACACCCTGGGGAGGACCACCCTGGAAACCATGGAGCCCGACCCGGGCACTCTGCCATGCCGTCGGCCTGGATGGAGCCCCGGACGCCCGGGGGACAAATGCCCGGGACGCATGGAGCCCGTCCTGGGTACTTTTCCATGCCGTCGGCCAGGAGCCCCCTGACACCCAGGGGAGGACCACCGTGAAAACCATGGAGCCCGACCCGGGCACTCTGCCATACCGTCAGCCTGGATGTAGCCCCGGACGCCCGGGGGACGAATGCCCGGGACGCATGGAGCCCGTCCCGGGCACTCTGCCATGCCGTCCCGACAAATTCGTACGGACTCCTAACCTTACGACACGGATCGGAATCGAGCCCTCTCTGACCCAGCAGTTTCAGGCGCCCGGGGGACGAATGCCCGGGACGCATGGAGCCCGACCCGGGCACACTGCCTTGCCGCCGGCCTGGATGGAGCCCCGGACGCCCGGGGGACGAATGCCCGGGACGCATGGAGCCCGTCCCGGGCACTCTGCCATGCCGTCGGCCTGGATGGAGCCCCGGACACCCGGGGGACGACTGCCCAAGAGCCATGGAGCCCATCCCGGGCACTCTGCCATGCCGTCCCGACAAATTCGTACGGACTCCTAACCTTCCGACACGGATCGGAATCGAGCCCTTTCTGACCCAGCAGATTTCAGGTTGATTTGCTATATACTTTACGTACGATTTTATGGGGGCCGATTCCGATCCGGTACGTAAAAGCAAATACGACCGACATGTCGGACAACCACGTACACCCAGGGGATAGGACTGCCCGGGTCACATGGACCCCGTCCTGGGCACTCTGATCTGCCGCCGGCGCCGGGGATCGAACCGTGATCACCAGATGGGGATATCCCAAAAATCTGGCATGGATACGGCCCGCCAGGACAGGTTTGGGCACCCCTGGTCTAAGGTGCTGTGTTCAGGTCGCAGTCTCTTCTGGAGGTGTGGGTTCAAATCCCACTTCTGACAAACCTGTGTTTAATCTTCTTTTTTCTTGAGGGAGAAAATCAGATCATTTCCCTCACATGGGCTTATATGGTTGTCTTTTTGGAAAAGCGCAGTGAGTTTTTTTCTTGCTATAGCCACTCATGGCCTAAGATGTGTGTTTTTTTTGTTCACACTATCTTTCTCACTATGTAGATGAACAAGCAACATGTGGTCAGGATGGCCGAGTGGTCTAAGGTGCTGCGTTAAGGCCGCAGTCTCTCCTGGAGGCGTGGGTTCGAATCCCACTTCTGACAAAACTTTAAGTCCATTTTGTCTCTGCGTTCCTTCAGAATCTCAGCTAAAAATTGGCAGTGCATATAATATCTGAATAAGTACCAAACTTCAGTTTCAACTGCAAATGAATTTGCCCAATTCTGTCTTCAAGCTCGTATAATATTCTTCTAGCACTAGTGGTGTTTTTTGTGTTTTTTGGGGGGGTGCCTAAAAAATCCCTTTTATTGAAGAAATGGCTTACATTCAGTCTTGTGATATTTTTGGTTTCCAATAAGTAGATTTTTAATTTTATGTAACCTCATTTTCTAATGATCCATTCAAGAGATGTTTCCACTATGAAATGAAGAGCAAGGGGAAAGAGCACAAATGATAGAGCCAGTGAGTTAGATGGGGTGTTGAGGAAGGAGAGAATGAAACAAAGACAGAGTGAGTGAACGGCAGGTAGGCATAGAAGAGGAGACTAGAAGTGAAGGTGACTTGCTTTTCCCTGCTCTTGACCTCCCACCCATCTCAAACCAATCACAAACATACCTTCTATGCAACGTTGGTATGCAGAACTTCACTCCTCAGCCAGTGAGGGTGAGTCCCAAGCCAGGGGCTAGAGAGCAAAAGAATAGATGTGCTCAGACGTTCCTTGCTAGGGACAGTTGATCTGAAACAAGGCCTGCTCTCTTGTTTCCAGCAAGGATCTAGAAATTCTGCATGAATCTGCAAGGCACATTGACAGCATAAATTTGCATAAACTGCCCCACCTTCTGCCTTCCTACTTCCTGAGCAGTAGTTGTTTGTGTATAAAGAGAGAGGTCGCAGGCAAGATAATTTTGTGAGTAGGATACAGAACCCTAAATAGCTGGTGAGAGGTATAAGTTATTCTAAAAGCATAAAAACAGTACACCTGTGAAATGAAATGCTTTCATATGTGATCTTCTGTGTTTATTGTCCTGTGCAAAAAGTTGCACCTTGTGTTTGAAGGTTGAAATTATTTCAAGCTTGCATGGACGCAGAAATTTCTGAGTGACTTTTATACATTTGTTAGGACTCTTCACTGTCAGGGTGTCCGAGTGGTCTAAGGCGCTGTGTTTAGGCTGCAGTCTCCTCTGGAGGCGTGGGTTCGAATCCCACTTCTGAAATGACTTTTGGAGATATAATCTTCTTCATCAGGATAACATCTGATGGAAGTTGCATCTGTTCGTCTTCACCTGGGAAGTTATTCCGTCCTCGTCTAGTCAAGAGAGCCTGGGTTTCTCATATATTTCTGTTGTACAAAGTCTTGCTAAGTGCAATCCTTACCAAATGAGCTTAGGACCCATGTAAGAGCTCATCTAGAAGAGTCATGCTCTTGTATTCCCTGGCCAGACAGGCCATGCAAATTTGGAAGAATGCCAAGCACCTGGTAGACAGCTGTACTCCAGCACACTTACAGCAATGTCCTCAGGGCTGTGATCAGGGGCTGCTTAGATTTGCGTATTCCACCCTATGTTGTGACATTGAGCTCCCTTGGTGAATTTGCTTTAGTCAGCCAAGATGTGGCTGTTGACTCAATTTCAAAGCAGCTTTGGGCCGTTCAAGTGGCTGGTGAATAGCACTTTCTCTTTGTACTCATTAAAGGTCTAAAGAGTTCTTCATAGGTACTGCTCTGTATGGATTGTTCAAAGATCTGTTGGAAATGCTTATAATGGGATAAATAAATTGAGGGTATGCCTTTACGGTACCCCACTTGCATGGCTGTCTGGCTTGTGGAAGATACTGCAAATGCAAGTCAGGATGGCCGAGTGGTCTAAGGCGCTGCGTTCAGGTCGCAGTCTCTTCTGGAGGCGTGGGTTCAAATCCCACTTCTGACAAAACTTTAAGTCCATTTTGTCTCTGCGTTCCTTCAGAATATCAGCTAAAAATTGGCAGTGCATATAATATCTGAATAAGTACCAAACTTCAGTTTCAACTGCAAATGAATTTGCCCAATTCTGTCTTCAAGCGCGTATAATATTCTTCTAGCACTAGTGGTGTTTTATGTGTTTTTTGGGGGGTGCCTAAAAAATCCCTTTTATTGAAGAAATGGCTTACATTCAGTCTTGTGATATTTTTGGTTTCCAATAAGTAGATTTTAAATTTTATGTAACCTCATTTTCTAATAATCCATTCAAGAGATGTTTCCACTATGAAATGAAGAGCAAGGGGTAAGAGCACAAATGATAGAGCCAGTGAGTGAGATGGGGTGTTGAGGAAGGAGAGAATGAAACAAAGACAGAGTGAGTGAACGGCAGGTAGGCATAGAAGAGGAGACTAGAAGTGAAGGTGACTTGCTTTTCCCTGCTGTTGACCTCCCACCCATCTCAAACCAATCACAAACATACCTTCTATGCAACGTTGGTATGCAGAACTTCACTCCTCAGCCAGTGAGGGTGAGTCCCAAGCCAGGGACTAGAGAGCAAAAGAATGGATGTGCTCAGACGTTCCTTGCTAGGGACAGTTGATCTGAAACAAGGCCTGCTCTCTTGTTTCCAGCAAGGATCTAGAAATTCTGCATGAATCTGCAAGGCACATTGACAGCATAAATTTGCATAAACTGCCCCACCTTCTGCCTTCCTACTTCCTGAGCAGTAGTTGTTTGTGTATAAAGAGAGAGGTCGCAGGCAAGATAATTTTGTGAGTAGGATACAGAAACCTAAATAGCTGGTGAGAGGTATAAGTTATTCTAAAAGCATAAAAACAGTACACCTGTGAAATGAAATGCTTTCATATGTGATCTTCTGTGTTTATTGTCCTGTGCAAAAAGTTGCACCTTGTGTTTGAAGGTTGAAATTATTTCAAGCTTGCATGGACGCAGAAATTTCTGAGTGACTTTTATACATTTCTTAGGACTCTTCACTGTCAGGATGGCCGAGTGGTCTAAGGCGCTGTGTTTAGGCTGCAGTCTCCTCTGGAGGCGTGGGTTCGAATCCCACTTCTGAAATGACTTTTGGAGATATAATCTTCTTCATCAGGATAACATCTGATGGAAGTTGCATCTGTTCGTCTTCACCTGGGACGTTATTCCGTCCTCGTCTAGTCAAGAGAGCTTGGGTTTCTCATATATTTCTGTTGTACAAAGTCTTGCTGATAAAGTGCAATCCTTACCAAATGAGCTTAGGACCCATGTAAGAGCTCATCTAGAAGAGTCATGCTCTTGTATTCCCTGGCCCGACAGGCCATGCAAATTTGGAAGAATGCCAAGCACCTGGTAGACAGCTGTACTCCAGCACACTTACAGCAATGTCCTCAGGGCTGTGATCAGGGGCTGCTTAGATTTGCGTATTCCACCCTATGTTGTGACATTGAGCTCCCTAGTTGAATTTGCTTTAGTCAGCCAAGATGTGGCTGTTGACTCAATTTCAAAGCAGCTTTGGGCCGTTCAAGTGGCTGGTGAATAGCACCTTCTCTTTGTACGCTTTAAAGGTCTAAAGAGTTCTTCATAGGTACTGCTCTGTATGGATTGTTCAAAGATCTGTTGGAAATGCTTATAATTGGATAAATAAATTGAGGGCATGCCTTTTCGGTACCAAACTTGCATGGCTGTCTGGCTTGTGGAAGGTGCTGCAAATGCAAGTCAGGATGGCCGAGTGGTCTAAGGCGCTGCGTTCAGGTCGCAGTCTCTTCTAGAGGCGTGGGTTCAAATCCCACTTCTGACAAACCTGTGTTTAATCTTCTTTTTTCTTGAGGGAGAAAATCAGATCATTTCCCTCACATGGGCTTATATGGTTGTCTTTTTGGAAAAGTGCAGTGAGTTTTTTTCTTGCTATAGCCACTTATGGCCTAAGATGTGTGTTTTTTTTGTTCACACTATCTTTCTCACTATGTAGATGGACAAGCAACATGTGGTCAGGATGGCCGAGTGGTCTAAGGTGCTGCGTTAAGGCCGCAGTCTCTCCTGGAGGCGTGGGTTCAAATCTCACTTCTGACAAAACTTTAAGTCCATTTTGTCTCTGCGTTCCTTCAGAATCTCAGCTAAAAATTGGCAGTGCATATAATATCTGAATAAGTACCAAACTTCAGTTTCAACTGCAAATGAATTTGCCCAATTCTGTCTTCAAGCTCTTATAATATTCTTCTAGCACTAGTGGTGTTTTATGTGTTTTTTGGGGGGTGCCTAAAAAATCCCTTTTTTTGAAGAAATGGCTTACATTCAGTCTTGTGATATTTTTGGTTTCCAATAAGTATTTTTTTAAGTTTATGTAACCTCATTTTCTAATGATCCATTCAAGAGATATTTCCACTATGAAATGAAGAGCAAGGGGAAAGAGCACAAATGATAGAGCGAGTGAGTGAGATGGGGTGTTGAGGAAGGAGAGAATGAAACAAAGACAGAGTGAGTGAACGGCAGGTAGGCATAGAAGAGGAGACTAGAAGTGAAAGTGACTTGCTTTTCCCTGCTCTTGACCTCCCACCCATCTCAAACCAATCACAAACATACCTTCTATGCAACGTTGGTATGCAGAACTTCACTCCTCAGCCAGTGAGGGTGAGTCCCAAGCCAGGGGCTAGAGAGCAAAAGAATGGATGTGCTCAGACGTTCCTTGCTAGGGACAGTTGATCTGAAACAAGGCCTGCTCTCTTGTTTCCAGCAAGGATCTAGAAATTCTGCATGAATGTGCAAGGCACATTGACAGCATAAATTTGCATAAACTGCCCCACCTTCTGCCTACCTACTTCCTGAGCAGTAGTTGTTTGTGTATAGAGTGAAAGGTCGCAGGCAAGGTAATTTTGTGAGTAGGATACAGAACCCTAAATAGCTGGTGAGAGGTATAAGTTATTCTAAAAACATAAAAACAGTACATCTGTGAAATGAAATGCTTTCATATGTGATCTTCTGTGTTTATTGTCCTGTGCAAAAAGTTGCACCTTGTGTTTGAAGGTTGAAATTATTTCAAGCTTGCATGGACGCAGAAATTTCTGAGTGACTTTTATACATTTCTTAGGACTCTTCACTGTCTGGATGGCCGAGTGGTCTAAGGCGCTGTGTTTAGGCCGCAGTCTCCTCTGGAGGCGTGGGTACGAATCCCACTTCTGAAATGACTTTTGGAGATATAATCTTCTTCATCAGGATAACATCTGATGGAAGTTTCTTCTGTTCGTCTTCACCTGGGACGTAATTCTGTCCTCGTCTAGTCAAGAGAGCTTGGGTTTCTCATATATTTCTGTTGTACAAAGTCTTGCTGATAAAGTTCAATCCTTACCAAATGAGCTTATGACCCATGTAAGAGCTCATCTAGAAGAGTCATTCTCTTGTATTCCCTGGCCAGACAGGCCATACAAATTTGGAAGAATGCCAAGCACCTGGTAGACAGCTGGACTCCAGCACACTTACAGCAATTTCCTCAGGGCAGTGATCAGGGGCTGCTTAGATTTGCGAATTCCACCCTATGTTGTGACATTGAGATCCCTTGTTGAATTTGCTTTAGTCAGCCAAGATGTGGCTATTGACTAAATTTCAAAGTAGCTTTGGGCCGTTCAAGTGGCTGGTGAATAGCACTTTCTCTTTGTACTCATTAAAGGTCTAAAGAGTACTTCATAGGTACTGCTCTGTATGAATTGTTCAAAGATCTGTTGGAAATGCTTATAATGGGATAAATAAATTGAGGGCATGCCTTTTCGGTACCCCACTTGCATGGCTGTCTGGCTTGTGGAAGGTGCTGCAAATGCAAGTCAGGATGGCCGAGTGGTCTAAGGCGCTGCGTTCAGGTCGCAGTCTCTTCTGGAGGCATGGGTTCAAATCCCACTTCTGACAAACCTGTGTTTAATCTTCTTTTTTCTTGAGGGAGAAAATCAGATCATTTCCCTCACATGGGCTTATATGGTTGTCTTTTTGGAAAAGCGCAGTGAGTGTTTTTTCTTGCTATAGCCACTCATGGCCTAAGATGTGTGTTTTTTTTGTTCACACTATCTTTCTCACTATGTAGATGAACAAGCAACATGTGGTCAGGATGGCCGAGTGGTCTAAGGCACTGCGTTAAGACCGCAGTCTCTCCTGGAGGCGTGGGTTCGAATCCCACTTCTGATAAAACTTTAAGTCCATTTTGTCTCTGCGTTCCTTCAGAATCTCAGCTAAAAATTGGCAGTGCATATAATATCTGAATAAGTACCAAACTTCAGTTTCAACTGCAAATGAATTTGCCCAATTCTGTCTTCAAGCTCGTATAATATTCTTCTAGCACTAGTGGTGTTTTATGTGTTTTTTGGGGGGTGCCTAAAAAATCCCTTTTATTGAAGAAATGGCTTACATCCAGTCTTGTGATATTTTTGGTTTCCAATAAGTAGATTTTTAATTTTATGTAACCTCATTTTCTAATGATCCATTCAAGAGATGTTTCCACTATGAAATGAAGAGCAAGGGGAAAGAGCACAAATGATAGAGCCAGTGAGTGAGATGGGGTGTTGAGGAAGGAGAGAATGAAACAAAGACAGAGTGAGTGAACGGCAGGTAGGCATAGAAGAGGAGACTAGAAGTGAAGGTGACTTGCTTTTCCCTGCTCTTGACCTCCCACCCATCTCAAACCAATCACAAACATACCTTCTATGCAACGTTGGTATGCAGAATTTCACTCCTCAGCCAGTGAGGGTGAGCCCCAAGACAGGGGCTAGAGAGCAAAAGAATGGATGTGCTCAGACGTTCCTTGCTAGGGACAGTTGATTTGAAACAAGGCCTGCTCTCTTGTTTCCAGCAAGGATCTAGAAATTCTGCATGAATCTGCAAGGCACATTGACAGCATTAATTTGCATAAACTGCCCCACCTTCTGCCTTCCTACTTCCTGAGCAGTAGTTGTTTGTGTATAAAGAGAGAGGTCGCAGGCAAGATAATTTTGTGAGTAGGATACAGAACCCTAAATAGCTGGTGAGAGGTATAAGTTATTCTAAAAGCATAAAAACAGTACACCTGTGAAATGAAATGCTTTCATATGTGATCTTCTGTGTTTATTGTCCTGTGCAAAAAGTTGCACCTTGTGTTTGAAGGTTGAAATTATTTCAAGCTTGCATGGACGCAGAAATTTCTGAGTGACTTTTATACATTTGTTAGGACTCTTCACTGTCAGGGTGTCCGAGTGGTCTAAGGCGCTGTGTTTAGGCTGCAGTCTCCTCTGGAGGCGTGGGTTCGAATCCCACTTCTGAAATGACTTTTGGAGATATAATCTTCTTCATCAGGATAACATCTGATGGAAGTTGCATCTGTTCGTCTTCACCTGGGAAGTTATTCCGTCCTCGTCTAGTCAAGAGAGCCTGGGTTTCTCATATATTTCTGTTGTACAAAGTCTTGCTAAGTGCAATCCTTACCAAATGAGCTTAGGACCCATGTAAGAGCTCATCTAGAAGAGTCATGCTCTTGTATTCCCTGGCCAGACAGGCCATGCAAATTTGGAAGAATGCCAAGCACCTGGTAGACAGCTGTACTACAGCACACTTACAGCAATGTCCTCAGGGCTGTGATCAGGGGCTGCTTAGATTTGCGTATTCCACCCTATGTTGTGACATTGAGCTCCCTTGGTGAATTTGCTTTAGTCAGCCAAGATGTGGCTGTTGACTCAATTTCAAAGCAGCTTTGGGCCGTTCAAGTGGCTGGTGAATAGCACTTTCTCTTTGTACTCATTAAAGGTCTAAAGAGTTCTTCATAGGTACTGCTCTGTATGGATTGTTCAAAGATCTGTTGGAAATGCTTATAATGGGATAAATAAATTGAGGGCATGCCTTTACGGTACCCCACTTGCATGGCTGTCTGGCTTGTGGAAGATACTGCAAATGCAAGTCAGGATGGCCGAGTGGTCTAAGGCGCTGCGTTCAGGTCGCAGTCTCTTCTGGAGGCGTGGGTTCAAATCCCACTTCTGACAAAACTTTAAGTCCATTTTGTCTCTGCGTTCCTTCAGAATATCAGCTAAAAATTGGCAGTGCATATAATATCTGAATAAGTACCAAACTTCAGTTTCAACTGCAAATGAATTTGCCCAATTCTGTCTTCAAGCGCGTATAATATTCTTCTAGCACTAGTGGTGTTTTATGTGTTTTTTGGGGGGTGCCTAAAAAATCCCTTTTATTGAAGAAATGGCTTACATTCAGTCTTGTGATATTTTTGGTTTCCAATAAGTAGATTTTAAATTTTATGTAACCTCATTTTCTAATAATCCATTCAAGAGATGTTTCCACTATGAAATGAAGAGCAAGGGGTAAGAGCACAAATGATAGAGCCAGTGAGTGAGATGGGGTGTTGAGGAAGGAGAGAATGAAACAAAGACAGAGTGAGTGAACGGCAGGTAGGCATAGAAGAGGAGACTAGAAGTGAAGGTGACTTGCTTTTCCCTGCTGTTGACCTCCCACCCATCTCAAACCAATCACAAACATACCTTCTATGCAACGTTGGTATGCAGAACTTCACTCCTCAGCCAGTGAGGGTGAGTCCCAAGCCAGGGACTAGAGAGCAAAAGAATGGATGTGCTCAGACGTTCCTTGCTAGGGACAGTTGATCTGAAACAAGGCCTGCTCTCTTGTTTCCAGCAAGGATCTAGAAATTCTGCATGAATCTGCAAGGCACATTGACAGCATAAATTTGCATAAACTGCCCCACCTTCTGCCTTCCTACTTCCTGAGCAGTAGTTGTTTGTGTATAAAGAGAGAGGTCGCAGGCAAGATAATTTTGTGAGTAGGATACAGAAACCTAAATAGCTGGTGAGAGGTATAAGTTATTCTAAAAGCATAAAAACAGTACACCTGTGAAATGAAATGCTTTCATATGTGATCTTCTGTGTTTATTGTCCTGTGCAAAAAGTTGCACCTTGTGTTTGAAGGTTGAAATTATTTCAAGCTTGCATGGACGCAGAAATTTCTGAGTGACTTTTATACATTTCTTAGGACTCTTCACTGTCAGGATGGCCGAGTGGTCTAAGGCGCTGTGTTTAGGCTGCAGTCTCCTCTGGAGGCGTGGGTTCGAATCCCACTTCTGAAATGACTTTTGGAGATATAATCTTCTTCATCAGGATAACATCTGATGGAAGTTGCATCTGTTCGTCTTCACCTGGGACGTTATTCCGTCCTCGTCTAGTCAAGAGAGCTTGGGTTTCTCATATATTTCTGTTGTACAAAGTCTTGCTGATAAAGTGCAATCCTTACCAAATGAGCTTAGGACCCATGTAAGAGCTCATCTAGAAGAGTCATGCTCTTGTATTCCCTGGCCCGACAGGCCATGCAAATTTGGAAGAATGCCAAGCACCTGGTAGACAGCTGTACTCCAGCACACTTACAGCAATGTCCTCAGGGCTGTGATCAGGGGCTGCTTAGATTTGCGTATTCCACCCTATGTTGTGACATTGAGCTCCCTAGTTGAATTTGCTTTAGTCAGCCAAGATGTGGCTGTTGACTCAATTTCAAAGCAGCTTTGGGCCGTTCAAGTGGCTGGTGAATAGCACCTTCTCTTTGTACGCTTTAAAGGTCTAAAGAGTTCTTCATAGGTACTGCTCTGTATGGATTGTTCAAAGATCTGTTGGAAATGCTTATAATTGGATAAATAAATTGAGGGCATGCCTTTTCGGTACCAAACTTGCATGGCTGTCTGGCTTGTGGAAGGTGCTGCAAATGCAAGTCAGGATGGCCGAGTGGTCTAAGGCGCTGCGTTCAGGTCGCAGTCTCTTCTAGAGGCGTGGGTTCAAATCCCACTTCTGACAAACCTGTGTTTAATCTTCTTTTTTCTTGAGGGAGAAAATCAGATCATTTCCCTCACATGGGCTTATATGGTTGTCTTTTTGGAAAAGTGCAGTGAGTTTTTTTCTTGCTATAGCCACTTATGGCCTAAGATGTGTGTTTTTTTTGTTCACACTATCTTTCTCACTATGTAGATGGACAAGCAACATGTGGTCAGGATGGCCGAGTGGTCTAAGGTGCTGCGTTAAGGCCGCAGTCTCTTCTGGAGGCGTGGGTTCAAATCTCACTTCTGACAAAACTTTAAGTCCATTTTGTCTCTGCGTTCCTTCAGAATCTCAGCTAAAAATTGGCAGTGCATATAATATCTGAATAAGTACCAAACTTCAGTTTCAACTGCAAATGAATTTGCCCAATTCTGTCTTCAAGCTCTTATAATATTCTTCTAGCACTAGTGGTGTTTTATGTGTTTTTTGGGGGGTGCCTAAAAAATCCCTTTTTTTGAAGAAATGGCTTACATTCAGTCTTGTGATATTTTTGGTTTCCAATAAGTATTTTTTTAAGTTTATGTAACCTCATTTTCTAATGATCCATTCAAGAGATATTTCCACTATGAAATGAAGAGCAAGGGGAAAGAGCACAAATGATAGAGCGAGTGAGTGAGATGGGGTGTTGAGGAAGGAGAGAATGAAACAAAGACAGAGTGAGTGAACGGCAGGTAGGCATAGAAGAGGAGACTAGAAGTGAAAGTGACTTGCTTTTCCCTGCTCTTGACCTCCCACCCATCTCAAACCAATCACAAACATACCTTCTATGCAACGTTGGTATGCAGAACTTCACTCCTCAGCCAGTGAGGGTGAGTCCCAAGCCAGGGGCTAGAGAGCAAAAGAATGGATGTGCTCAGACGTTCCTTGCTAGGGACAGTTGATCTGAAACAAGGCCTGCTCTCTTGTTTCCAGCAAGGATCTAGAAATTCTGCATGAATGTGCAAGGCACATTGACAGCATAAATTTGCATAAACTGCCCCACCTTCTGCCTACCTACTTCCTGAGCAGTAGTTGTTTGTGTATAGAGTGAAAGGTCGCAGGCAAGGTAATTTTGTGAGTAGGATACAGAACCCTAAATAGCTGGTGAGAGGTATAAGTTATTCTAAAAACATAAAAACAGTACACCTGTGAAATGAAATGCTTTCATATGTGATCTTCTGTGTTTATTGTCCTGTGCAAAAAGTTGCACCTTGTGTTTGAAGGTTGAAATTATTTCAAGCTTGCATGGACGCAGAAATTTCTGAGTGACTTTTATACATTTCTTAGGACTCTTCACTGTCTGGATGGCCGAGTGGTCTAAGGCGCTGTGTTTAGGCCGCAGTCTCCTCTGGAGGCGTGGGTTCGAATCCCACTTCTGAAATGACTTTTGGAGATATAATCTTCTTCATCAGGATAACATCTGATGGAAGTTGCTTCTGTTCGTCTTCACCTGGGACATTATTCCGTCCTCGTCTAGTCAAGAGAGCTTGGGTTTCTCATATATTTCTGTTGTACAAAGTCTTGCTGATAAAGTTCAATCCTTACCAAATGAGCTTATGACCCATGTAAGAGCTCATCTAGAAGAGTCATTCTCTTGTATTCCCTGGCCAGACAGGCCATACAAATTTGGAAGAATGCCAAGCACCTGGTAGACAGCTGGACTCCAGCACACTTACAGCAATTTCCTCAGGGCAGTGATCAGGGGCTGCTTAGATTTGCGAATTCCACCCTATGTTGTGACATTGAGATCCCTTGTTGAATTTGCTTTAGTCAGCCAAGATGTGGCTATTGACTCAATTTCAAAGTAGCTTTGGGCCGTTCAAGTGGCTGGTGAATAGCACTTTCTCTTTGTACTCATTAAAGGTCTAAAGAGTACTTCATAGGTACTGCTCTGTATGAATTGTTCAAAGATCTGTTGGAAATGCTTATAATGGGATAAATAAATTGAGGGCATGCCTTTTCGGTACCCCACTTGCATGGCTGTCTGGCTTGTGGAAGGTGCTGCAAATGCAAGTCAGGATGGCCGAGTGGTCTAAGGCGCTGCGTTCAGGTCGCAGTCTCTTCTGGAGGCATGGGTTCAAATCCCACTTCTGACAAACCTGTGTTTAATCTTCTTTTTTCTTGAGGGAGAAAATCAGATCATTTCCCTCACATGGGCTTATATGGTTGTCTTTTTGGAAAAGCGCAGTGAGTGTTTTTTCTTGCTATAGCCACTCATGGCCTAAGATGTGTGTTTTTTTTGTTCACACTATCTTTCTCACTATGTAGATGAACAAGCAACATGTGGTCAGGATGGCCGAGTGGTCTAAGGCACTGCGTTAAGACCGCAGTCTCTCCTGGAGGCGTGGGTTCGAATCCCACTTCTGATAAAACTTTAAGTCCATTTTGTCTCTGCGTTCCTTCAGAATCTCAGCTAAAAATTGGCAGTGCATATAATATCTGAATAAGTACCAAACTTCAGTTTCAACTGCAAATGAATTTGCCCAATTCTGTCTTCAAGCTCGTATAATATTCTTCTAGCACTAGTGGTGTTTTATGTGTTTTTTGGGGGGTGCCTAAAAAATCCCTTTTATTGAAGAAATGGCTTACATCCAGTCTTGTGATATTTTTGGTTTCCAATAAGTAGATTTTTAATTTTATGTAACCTCATTTTCTAATGATCCATTCAAGAGATGTTTCCACTATGAAATGAAGAGCAAGGGGAAAGAGCACAAATGATAGAGCCAGTGAGTGAGATGGGGTGTTGAGGAAGGAGAGAATGAAACAAAGACAGAGTGAGTGAACGGCAGGTAGGCATAGAAGAGGAGACTAGAAGTGAAGGTGACTTGCTTTTCCCTGCTCTTGACCTCCCACCCATCTCAAACCAATCACAAACATACCTTCTATGCAACGTTGGTATGCAGAACTTCACTCCTCAGCCAGTGAGGGTGAGCCCCAAGACAGGGGCTAGAGAGCAAAAGAATGGATGTGCTCAGACGTTCCTTGCTAGGGACAGTTGATTTGAAACAAGGCCTGCTCTCTTGTTTCCAGCAAGGATCTAGAAATTCTGCATGAATCTGCAAGGCACATTGACAGCATTAATTTGCATAAACTGCCCCACCTTCTGCCTTCCTACTTCCTGAGCAGTAGTTGTTTGTGTATAAAGAGAGAGGTCGCAGGCAAGATAATTTTGTGAGTAGGATACAGAACCCTAAATAGCTGGTGAGAGGTATAAGTTATTCTAAAAGCATAAAAACAGTACACCTGTGAAATGAAATGCTTTCATATGTGATCTTCTGTGTTTATTGTCCCGTGCAAAAAGTTGCACCTTGTGTTTGAAGGTTGAAATTATTTCAAGCTTGCATGGACGCAGAAATTTCTGAGTGACTTTTATACATTTCTTAGGACTCTTCACTGTCAGGGTGGCCGAGTGGTCTAAGGCGCTGTGTTTAGGCTGCAGTCTCCTCTGGAGGCGTGGGTTCGAATCCCACTTCTGAAATGACTTTTGGAGATATAATCTTCTTCATCAGGATAACATCTGATGGAAGTTGCATCTGTTCGTCTTCACCTGGGAAGTTATTCCGTCCTCGTCTAGTCAAGAGAGCCTGGGTTTCTCATATATTTCTGTTGTACAAAGTCTTGCGGATAAGTGCAATCCTTACCAAATGAGCTTAGGACCCATGTAAGAGCTCATCTAGAATAGTCATGCTCTTGTATTCCCTGGCCAGACAGGCCATGCAAATTTGGAAGAATGCCAAGCACCTGGTAGACAGCTGTACTCCAGCACACTTACAGCAATGTCCTCAGGGCTGTGATCAGGGGCTGCTTAGATTTGCGTATTCCACCCTATGTTGTGACATTGAGCTCCCTTGGTGAATTTGCTTTAGTCAGCCAAGATGTGGCTGTTGACTCAATTTCAAAGCAGCTTTGGGCCGTTCAAGTGGCTGGTGAATAGCACTTTCTCTTTGTACGCTTTAAAGGTCTAAAGAGTTCTTCATAGGTACTGCTCTGTATGGATTGTTCAAAGATCTGTTGGAAATGCTTATAATGGGATAAATAAACTGAGGGCATGCCTTTTCGGTACCAAACTTGCATGGCTGTCTGGCTTGTGGAAGGTGCTGCAAATGCAAGTCAGGATGGCCGAGTGGTCTAAGGCGCTGCGTTCAGGTCGCTGTCTCTTCTGGAGGTGTGGGTTCAAATCCAACTTCTGACAAACCTGTGTTTAATCTTCTTTTTTCTTGAGGGAGAAAATCAGATCATTTCCCTCACATGGGCTTATATGGTTGTCTTTTTGGAAAAGCGCAGTGAGTTTTTTTCTTGCTATAGCCACTCATGGCCTAAGATGTGTGGTTTTTTTGTTCACACTATCTTTCTCACTATGTAGATGAACAAGCAACATGTGGCTAGGATGGCCGAGTGGTCTAAGGCGCTACGTTAAGGCCGCACTCTCTCCTGGAGGCGTGGGTTCGAATCCCACTTCTGACAAAACTTTAAGTCGATTTTGTCTCTGCGTTCCTTCAGAATCTCAGCTAAAAATTGGCAGTGCATATAATATCTGAATAAGTACCAAACTTCAGTTTCAACTGCAAATGAATTTGCCCAATTCTGTCTTCAAGCTCGTATAATATTCTTCTAGCACTAGTGATGTTTTATGTGTTTTTTGGGGGGTGCCTAAAAAATCCCTTTTATTGAAGAAATGGCTTACATTCAGTCTTGTGATATTTTTGGTTTCCAATAAGTAGATTTTTAATTTTATGTAACCTCATTTTCTAATGATCCATTCAAGAGATGTTTCCACTATGAAATGAAGAGCAAGGGGAAAGAGCACAAATGATAGAGCCAGTGAGTGAGATGGGGTGTTGAGGAAGGAGAGAATGAAACAAAGACAGAGTGAGTGAACGGCAGGTAGGCATAGAAGAGGAGACTAGAAGTGAAGGTGACTTGCTTTTCCCTGCTCTTGACCTCCCACCCATCTCAAACCAATCGCAAACATACCTTCTATGCAACGTTGGTATGCAGAACTTCACTCCTCAGCCAGTGAGGGTGAGTCCCAAGCCAGGGGCTAGAGAGCAAAAGAATGGATGTGCTCAGACGTTCCTTGCTAGGGACAGTTGATCTGAAACAAGGCCTGCTCTCTTGTTTCCAGCAAGGATCTAGAAATTCTGCATGAATCTGCAAGGCACATTGACAGCATAAATTTGCATAAACTGCCCCACCTTCTGCCTTCCTACTTCCTGAGCAGTAGTTGTTTGTGTATAAAGAGAGAGGTCGCAGGCAAGATAATTTTGTGAGTAGGATACAGAACCCTAAATAGCTGGTGAGAGGTATAAGTTATTCTAAAAGCATAAAAACAGTACACCTGTGAAATGAAATGCTTTCATATGTGATCTTCTGTGTTTATTGTCCTGTGCAAAAAGTTGCACCTTGTGTTTGAAGGTTGAAATTATTTCAAGCTTGCATGGACGCAGAAATTTCTGAGTGACTTTTATACATTTCTTAGGACTCTTCACTGTCAGGGTGGCCGAGTGGTCTAAGGCGCTGTGTTTATGCTGCAGTCTCCTCTGGAGGCGTGGGTTCGAATCCCACTTCTGAAATGACTTTTGGAGATATAATCTTCTTCATCAGGATAACATCTGATGGAAGTTGCATCTGTTCGTCTTCACCTGGGAAGTTATTCCGTCCTCGTCTAGTCAAGAGAGCCTGGGTTTCTCATATATTTCTGTTGTACAAAGTCTTGCTGATAAGTGCAATCCTTACCAAATGAGCTTAGGACCCATGTAAGAGCTCATCTAGAAGAGTCATGCTCTTGTATTCCCTGGCCAGACAGGCCATGCAAATTTGGAAGAATGCCAAGCACCTGGTAGACAGCTGTACTCCAGCACACTTACAGCAATGTCCTCAGGGCTGTGATCAGGGGCTGCTTAGATTTGCGTATTCCACCCTATGTTGTGACATTGAGCTCCCTTGGTGAATTTGCTTTAGTCAGCCAAGATGTGGCTGTTGACTCAATTTCAAAGCAGCTTTGGGCCGTTCAAGTGGCTGGTGAATAGCACTTTCTCTTTGTACGCTTTAAAGGTCTAAAGAGTTCTTCATAGGTACTGCTCTGTATGGATTGTTCAAAGATCTGTTGGAAATGCTTATAATGGGATAAATAAATTGAGGGCATGCCTTTTCGGTACCAAACTTGCATGGCTGTCTGGCTTGTGGAAGATACTGCAAATGCAAGTCAGGATGGCCGAGTGGTCTAAGGCGCTGTGTTCAGGTCGCAGTCTCTTCTGGAGGCGTGGGTTCAAATCCCACTTCTGACAAACCTGTGTTTAATCTTCTTTTTTCTTGAGGAAGAAAATCAGATAATTTCCCTCACATGGGCTTATATGGTTGTCTTTTTGGAAAAGTGCAGTGAGTTTTTTTCTTGCTTTAGCCACTTATGGCCTAAGATGTGTGTTTTTTTGTTCACACTATCTTTCTCACTATGTAGATGGACAAGCAACATGTGGTCAGGATGGCCGAGTGGTCTAAGGCGCTGCGTTAAGGCCGCAGTCTCTCCTGGAGGCGTGGGTTCGAATCCCACTTCCGACAAAACTTTAAGTCCATTTTGTCTCTGCGTTCCTTCAGAATCTCAGCTAAAAATTGGCAGTGCATATAATATCTGAATAAGTACCAAACTTTAGTTTCAACTGCAAATGAATTTGCCCAAGTCTGTCTTCAAGCTCTTATAATATTCTTCCAGCACTAGTGGTGTTTTATGTGTTTCTTGGGGGGTGCCTAAAAAATCCCTTTTATTGAAGAAATGGCTTACATTCAGTCTTGTGATATTTTTGGTTTCCAATAAGTAGATTTTTAATTTTATGTAACCTCATTTTCTAATGATCCGTTCAAGAGATGTTTCTACTATGAAATGAAGAGCAAGGGGAAAGAGCACAAATGATAGAGCGAGTGAGTGAGATGGGGTGTTGAGGAAGGAGAGAATGAAACAAAGACAGAGTGAGTGAACGGCAGGTAGGCATAGAAGAGGAGTCTAGAAGTGAAAGTGACATGCTTTTCCCTGCTCTTGACCTCCCACCCATCTCAAACCAATCACAAACATACCTTCTATGCAATGTTGGTATGCAGAACTTCACTCCTCAGCCAGTGAGGGTGAGTCCCAAGCCAGGGGCTAGAGAGCAAAAGAATGGATGTGCTCAGACGTTCCTTGCTAGGGACAGTTGATCTGAAACAAGGCCTGCTCTCTTGTTTCCAGCAAGGATCTAGAAATTCTGCATGAATCTGCAAGGCACATTGACAGCATAAATTTGCATAAACTGCCCCACCTTCTGCCTTCCTACTTCCTGAGCAGTAGTTGTTTGTGTATAAAGAGAGAGGTCGCAGGCAAGATAATTTTGTGAGTAGGATACAGAACCCTAAATAGCTGGTGAGAGGTATAAGTTATTCTAAAAGCATAAAAACAGTACACCTGTGAAATGAAATGCTTTCATATGTGATCTTCTGTGTTTATTGTCCTGTGCAAAAAGTTGCACCTTGTGTTTGAAGGTTGAAATTATTTCAAGCTTGCATGGACGCAGAAATTTCTGAGTGACTTTTATACATTTCTTAGGACTCTTCACTGTCAGGATGGCCGAGTGGTCTAAGGCGCTGTGTTTAGGCTGCAGTTGCCTCTGGAGGCGTGGGTTCGAATCCCACTTCTGAAATGACTTTTGGAGATATAATCTTCTTCATCAGGAAGTCTTGCTGATAAAGTGCAATCCTTACCAAATGAGCTTAGGACCCATGTAAGAGCTCATCTAGAAGAGTCATGCTCTTGAATTCCCTGGCCAGACAGGCCATGCAAATTTGGAAGAATGCCAAGCACCTGGTAGACAGCTGTACTCCAGCACACTTACAGCAATGTCCTCAGGGCTGTGATCAGGGGCTGCTTAGATTTGCGTATTCCACCCTATGTTGTGACATTGAGCTCCCTTGTTGAATTTGCTTTAGTCAGCCAAGATGTGGCTGTTGACTCAATTTCAAAGCAGCTTTGGGCCGTTCAAGTGGCTGGTGAATAGCACTTTCTCTTTGTACGCTTTAAAGGTCTAAAGAGTTCTTCATAGGTACTGCTCTGTATGGATTGTTCAAAGATCTGTTGGAAATGCTTATAATGGGATAAATAAATTGAGGGCATGCCTTTTCGGTACCAAACTTGCATGGCTGTCTGGCTTGTGGAAGGTGCTGCAAATGCAAGTCAGGATGGCCGAGTGGTCTAAGGCGCTGCGTTCAGGTCGCAGTCTCTTCTGGAGGCGTGGGTTCAAATCCCACTTCTGACAAACCTGTGTTTAATCTTCTTTTTTCTTGAGGGAGAAAATCAGATCATTTCCCTCACATGGGCTTATATGGTTGTCTTTTAGGAAAAGTGCAGTGAGTTTTTTTCTTGCTATAGCCACTTATGGCCTAAGATGTGTGTTTTTTTTGTTCACACTATCTTTCTCACTATGTAGATGGACAAGCAACATGTGGTCTGGAAGGCCGAGTGGTCTAAGGCGCTGCGTTAAGGCCGCAGTCTCTCCTGGAGGCGTGAGTTCGAATCCCACTTCTGACAAAACTTTAAGTTCTTTTTGTCTCTGCGTTCCTTCAGAATCTCAGCTAAAAATTGGCAGTGCATATAATATCTGAATAAGTACCAAACTTCAGTTTCAACTGCAAATGAATTTGCCCAATTCTGTCTTCAAGCTCTTATAATATTCTTCTAGCACTAGTGGTGTTTTATGTGTTTTTTGGGGGGTGCCTAAAAAATCCCTTTTATTGAAGACATGGCTTACATTCAGTCTTGTGATATTTTTGGTTTCCAATAAGTAGATTTTTAATTTTATGTAACCTCATTTTCTAATGATCCATTCAAGAGATGTTTCCACTATGAAATGAAGAGCAAGGGGAAAGAGCACAAATGATAGAGCGAGTGAGTGAGATGGGGTGTTGAGGAAGGAGAGAATGAAACAAAGACAGAGTGAGTGAACGGCAGGTAGGCATAGAAGAGGAGACTAGAAGTTAAAGTGACTTGCTTTTCCCTGCTCTTGACCTCCCACCCATCTCAAACCAATCACAAACATACCTTCTATGCAACGTTGGTATGCAGAACTTCACTCCTCAGCCAGTGAGGGTGAGTCCCAAGCCAGGGGCTAGAGAGCAAAAGAATGGATGTGCTCAGACGTTCCTTGCTAGGGACAGTTGATCTGAAACAAGGCCTGCTCTCTTGTTTCCAGCAAGGATCTAGAAATTCTGCATGAATGTGCAAGGCACATTGACAGCATAAATTTGCATAAACTGCCCCACCTTCTGCCTTCCTACTTCCTGAGCAGTAGTTGTTTGTGTATAGAGAGAAAGGTCGCAGGCAAGGTAATTTTGTGAGTAGGATACAGAACCCTAAATAGCTGGTGAGAGGTATAAGTTATTCTAAAAGCATAAAAACAGTACACCTGTGAAACGAAATGCTTTCATATGTGATCTTCTGTGTTTATTGTCCTGTGCAAAAAGTTGCACCTTGTGTTTGAAGGTTGAAATTATTTCAAGCTTGCATGGACGCAGAAATTTCTGAGTGACTTTTATACATTTCTTAGGACTCTTCACTGTCAGGATGGCCGAGTGGTCTAAGGCGCAGTGTTTAGGCCGCAGTCTCCTCTGGAGGCGTGGGTTCGAATCTCACTTCTGAAATGACTTTTGGAGATATAATCTTCTTCATCAGGATAACATCTGATGGAAGTTGCTTCTGTTCGTCTTCACCTGGGACGTTATTCTGTCCTCGTCTAGTCAAGAGAGCTTGGGTTTCTCATATATTTCTGTTGTACAAAGTCTTGCTGATAAAGTGCAATCCTTACCAAATCAGCTTATGACCCATGTAAGAGCTCATCTAGAAGAGTCATTCTCTTGTATTCCCTGGCCAGACAGGCCATACAAATTTGGAAGAATGCCAAGCACCTGGTAGACAGCTGGACTCCAGCACACTTACAGCAATTTCCTCAGGGCAGTGATCAGGGGCTGCTTAGATTTGCGAATTCCACCCTATGTTGTGACATTGAGATCCCTTGTTGAATTTGCTTTAGTCAGCCAAGATGTGGCTATTGACTCAATTTCAAAGCAGCTTTGGGCCGTTCAAGTGGCTGGTGAATAGCACTTTCTCTTTGTACTCATTAAAGGTCTAAAGAGTTCTTCATAGGTACTGCTCTGTATGGATTGTTCAAAGATCTGTTGGAAATGCTTATAATGGGATAAATAAATTGAGGGCATGCCTTTTCGGTACCCCACTTGCATGGCTGTCTGGCTTGTGGAAGGTGCTGCAAATGCAAGTTAGGATGGCCGAGTGGTCTAAGGCGCTGAGTTCAGGTCGCAGTCTCTTCTGGAGGCGTGAGTTCAAATCCCACTTCTGACAAACTTTTAGTTTAATCTTCTTTTTTCTTGAGGGAGAAAATCAGATCATTTCCCTCACATGGGCTTATATGGTTGTCTTTTTGGAAAAGTGCAGTGAGTTTTTTTCTTGCTATAGCCACTCATGGCCTAAGATGTGTGTTTTTTTTGTTCACACTATCTTTCTCGCTATGTAGATGAACAAGCCACATGTGGTCAGGATGGCTGAGTGGTCTAAGGTGCTGCGTTAAGGCCGCAGTCTCTCCTGGAGGCGTGGGTTCGAATCCCACTTCTGACAAAACTTTAAGTCCATTTTGTCTCTGCGTTCCTTCAGAATCTCAGCTAAAAATTGGCAGTGCATATAATATCTGAATAAGTACCAAACTTCAGTTTCAACGGCAAATGAATTTGCCCAATTCTGTCTTCAAGCTCTTATAATATTCTTCTAGCACTAGTGGTGTTTTATGTGGTTTTTGGGGGGTGCCTAAAAAATCCCTTTTATTGATAAAATGGCTTGCATTCAGTCTTGTGATATTTTTGGTTTCCAATAAGTAGATTTTTAATTTTATGTAACCTCATTTTCTAATGATCCATTCAAGAGATGTTTCCACTATGAAATGAAGAGCAAGGGGAAAGAGCACAAATGATAGAGCGAGTGAGTGAGATGGGGTGTTGAGGAAGGAGAGAATGAAACAAAGACAGAGTGAGTGAACGGCAGGTAGGCATAGAAGAGGAGACTAGAAGTGAAAGTGACTTGCTTTTCCCTGCTCTTGACCTCCCACCCATCTCAAACCAATCACAAACATACCTTCTATGCAACGTTGGTATGCAGAACTTCACTCCTCAGCCAGTGAGGGTGAGTCCCAAGCCAGGGGCTAGAGAGCAAAAGAATGGATGTGCTCAGACGTTCCTTGCTAGGGACAGTTGATCTGAAACAAGGCCTGCTCTCTTGTTTCCAGCAAGGAACTAGAAATTCTGCATGAATGTGCAAGGCACATTGACAGCATAAATTTGCATAAACTGCCCCACCTTCTGCCTTCCTACTTCCTGAGCAGTAGTTGTTTGTGTATAGAGAGAAAGGTCACAGGCAAGGTAATTTTGTGAGAAGGATACAGAACCCTAAATAGCTGGTGAGAGGTATAAGTTATTCTAAAAGCATAAAAACAGTACACCTGTGAAATGAAATGCTTTCATATGTGATCTTCTGTGTTTATTGTCCTGTGCAAAAAGTTGCACCTTGTGTTTGAAGGTTGAAATTATTTCAAGCTTGCATGGACGCAGAAATTTGTGAGTGACTTTTATACATCTCTTAGGACTCTTCACTGTCAGGATGGCCGAGTGGTCTAAGGCGCTGTGTTTAGGCTGCAGTCTCCTCTGGAGGCGTGGGTTCGAATCCCACTTCTGAAATGACTTTTGGAGATATAATCTTCTTCATCAGGATAACATCTGATGGAAGTTGCTTCAGTTCGTCTTCACCTGGGACGTTATTCTGTCCTCGTCTAGTCAAGAGAGCTTTGGTTTCTCATATATTTCTGTTGTACAAAGTCTTGCTGATAAAGTGCAATCCTTACCAAATGACCTTATGACCCATGTAAGAGCTCATCTAGAAGAGTCATTCTCTTGTATTCCCTGGCCAGACAGGCCATACAAATTTGGAAGAATGCCAAGCACCTGGTAGACAGCTGGACTCCAGCACACTTACAGCAATTTCCTCAGGGCAGTGATCAGGGGCTGCTTAGATTTGCGAATTCCACCCTATGTTGTGACATTGAGATCCCTTGTTGAATTTCCTTTAGTCAGCCAAGATGTGGCTATTGACTCAATTTCAAAGCAGCTTTGGGCCGTTCAAGTGGCTGGTGAATAGCACTTTCTCTTTGTACGCTTTAAAGGTCTAAAGAGTTCTTCATAGGTACTGCTCTGTATGGATTGTTCAAAGATCTGTTGGAAATGCTTATAATGGGATAAATAAATTGAGGGCATGCCTTTTCGGTACCAAACTTGCATGGCTGTCTGGCTTGTGGAAGGTGCTGCAAATGCAAGTCAAGATGGCCGAGTGGTCTAAGGCGCTGCGTTCAGGTCGCAGTCTCTTCTGGAGGCGTGGGTTCAAAGCCCACTTATGACAAACCTGTGTTTAATCTTCTTTTTTCTTGAGGGAGAAAATCAGATCATTTCCCTCACATGGGCTTATATGGTTGTCTTTTTGGAAAAGTGCAGTGAGTTTTTTTCTTGCTATAGCCACTTATGGCCTAAGATGTGTGTTTTTTTTGTTCACACTATCTTTCTCACTATGTAGATGGACAAGCAACATGTGGTCAGGATGGCCGAGTGGTCTAAGGCGCTGCGTTAAGGCCGCAGTCTCTCCTGGAGGTGTGGGTTCGAATCCCACTTCTGACAAAACTTTAAGTCCATTTTGTCTCTGCGTTCCTTCAGAATCTCAGCTAAAAATTGGCAGTGCATATAATATCTGAATAAGTACCAAACTTCAGTTTCAACTGCAAATGAATTTGCCCAATTCTGTCTTCAAGCTCTTATAATATTCTTCTAGCACTAGTGGTGTTTTATGTGTTTTTGGGGGGTGCCTAAAAAATCCCTTTTATTGAAGAAATGGCTTACATTCAGTCTTGTGATATTTTTGGTTTCCAATAAGTAGATTTTTAATTTTATGTAACCTCATTTTCCAATGATCCATTCAAGAGATGTTTCCACTATGAAATGAAGAGCAAGGGGAAAGAGCACAAATGATAGAGCGAGTGAGTGAGATGGGGTGTTGAGGAAGGAGAGAATGAAACAAAGACAGAGTGAGTGAACGGCAGGTAGGCATAGAAGAGGAGACTAGAAGTGAAAGTGACTTGCTTTTCCCTGCTCTTGACCTCCCACCCATCTCAAACCAATCACAAACATACCTTCTATGCAACGTTGGTATGCAGAACTTCACTCCTCAGCCAGTGAGGGTGAGTCCCAAGCCAGGGGCTAGAGAGCAAAAGAATGGATGTGCTCAGACGTTCCTTGTTAGGGACAGTTGATCTGAAACAAGGCCTGCTCTCTTGTTTCCAGCAAGGATCTAGAAATTCTGCATGAATGTGCAAGGCACATTGACAGCATAAATTTGCATAAACTGCCCCACCTTCTGCCTTCCTACTTCCTGAGCAGTAGTTGTTTGTGTATAGAGAGAAAGGTCGCAGGCAAGGTAATTTTGTGAGTAGGATACAGAACCCTAAATAGCTGGTGAGAGGTATAAGTTATTCTAAAAGCATAAAAACAGTACACCTGTGAAATGAAATGCTTTCATATGTGATCTTCTGTGTTTATTGTCCTGTGCAAAAAGTTGCACCTTGTGTTTGAAGGTTGAAATTATTTCAAGCTTGCATGGACGCAGAAATTTCTGAGTGACTTTTATACATTTCTTAGGACTCTTCACTGTCAGGATGGCCGAGTGGTCTAAGGCGCTGTGTTTAGGCCGCTGTCTCCTCTGGAGGCGTGGGTTCGAATCCCACTTCTGAAATGACTTTTGGAGATATAATCTTCTTCATCAGGATAACATCTGATGGAAGTTGCTTCTGTTCGTCTTCACCTGGGACGTTATTCTGTCCTCGTCTAGTCAAGAGAGCTTGGGTTTCTCATATATTTCTGTTGTACAAAGTCTTGCTGATAAAGTGCAATCCTTACCAAATGAGCTTATGACCCATGTAAGAGCTCATCTAGAAGAGTCATTCTCTTGTATTCCCTGGCCAGACAGGCCATACAAATTTGGAAGAATGCCAAGCACCTGGTAGACAGCTGGACTCCAGCACACTTACAGCAATTTCCTCAGGGCAGTGATCAGGGGCTGCTTAGATTTGCGAATTCCACCCTATGTTGTGACATTGAGATCCCTTGTTGAATTTGCTTTAGTCAGCCAAGATGTGGCTATTGACTCAATTTCAAAGCAGCTTTGGGCCGTTCAAGTGGCTGGTGAATAGCACTTTCTCTTTGTACTCATTAAAGGTCTAAAGAGTTCTTCATAGGTACTGCTCTGTATGGATTGTTCAAAGATCTGTTGGAAATGCTTATAATGGGATAAATAAATTGAGGGCATGCCTTTTCGGTACCCCACTTGCATGGCTGTCTGGCTTGTGGAAGGTGCTGCAAATGCAAGTCAGGATGGCCGAGTGGTCTAAGGCGCTACGTTCAGGTCGCAGTCTCTTCTGGAGGCGTGGGTTCAAATCCCACTTCTGACAAACTTTTAGTTTAATCTTCTTTTTTCTTGAGGGAGAAAATCAGATCATTTCCCTCACATGGGCTTATATGGTTGTCTTTTTGGAAAAGTGCAGTGAGTTTTTTTCTTGCTATAGCCACTCATGGCCTAAGATGTGTGTTTTTTTTGTTCACACTATCTTTCTCGCTATGTAGATGAACAAGCAACATGTGGTCAGGATGGCTGAGTGGTCTAAGGTGCTGCGTTAAGGCCGCAGTCTCTCCTGGAGGCGTGGGTTCGAATCCCACTTCTGACAAAACTTTAAGTCCATTTTGTCTCTGCGTTCCTTCAGAATCTCAGCTAAAAATTGGCAGTGCATATAATATCTGAATAAGTACCAAACTTCAGTTTCAACGGCAAATGAATTTGCCCAATTCTGTCTTCAAGCTCTTATAATATTCTTCTAGCACTAGTGGTGTTTTATGTGTTTTTTGGGGGGTGCCTAAAAAATCCCTTTTATTGATAAAATGGCTTACATTCAGTCTTGTGATATTTTTGGTTTCCAATAAGTAGATTTTTAATTTTATGTAACCTCATTTTCTAATGATCCATTCAAGAGATGTTTCCACTATGAAATGAAGAGCAAGGGGAAAGAGCACAAATGATAGAGCGAGTGAGTGAGATGGGGTGTTGAGGAAGGAGAGAATGAAACAAAGACAGAGTGAGTGAACGGCAGGTAGGCATAGAAGAGGAGACTAGAAGTGAAAGTGACTTGCTTTTCCCTGCTCTTGACCTCCCACCCATCTCAAACCAATCACAAACATACCTTCTATGCAACGTTGGTATGCAGAACTTCACTCCTCAGCCAGTGAGGGTGAGTCCCAAGCCAGGGGCTAGAGAGCAAAAGAATGGATGTGCTCAGACGTTCCTTGCTAGGGACAGTTGATCTGAAACAAGGCCTGCTCTCTTGTTTCCAGCAAGGATCTAGAAATTCTGCATGAATCTGCAAGGCACATTGACAGCATAAATTTGCATAAGCTGCCCCACCTTCTGCCTTCCTACTTCCTGAGCAGTAGTTGTTTGTGTATAAAGAGAGAGGTCGCAGGCAAGATAATTTTGTGAGTAGGATACAGAACCCTAAATAGCTGGTGAGAGGTATAAGTTATTCTAAAAGCATAAAAACAGTACACCTGTGAAATGAAATGCTTTCATATGTGATCTTCTGTGTTTATTGTCCTGTGCAAAAAGTTGCACCTTGTGTTTGAAGGTTGAAATTATTTCAAGCTTGCATGGACGCAGAAATTTCTGAGTGACTTTTATACATTTCTTAGGACTCTTCACTGTCAGGATGTCCGAGTTGTCTAAGGCGCTGTGTTTAGGCTGCAGTCTCCTCTGGAGGCGTGGGTTTGAATCCCACTTCTGAAATGACTTTTGGAGATATAATCTTCTTCATCGGGAAGTCTTGCTGATAAAGTGCAATCCTTACCAAATGAGCTTAGGACCCATGTAAGAGCTCATCTAGAAGAGTCATGCTCTTGTATTCCCTGGCCAGACAGGCCATGGAAATTTGGAAGAATGCCAAGCACCTGGTAGACAGCTGTACTCCAGCACACTTACAGCAATGTCCTCAGGGTTGTGATCAGGGGCTGCTTAGATTTGCGTATTCCACCCTATGTTGTGACATTGAGCTCCCTTGTTGAATTTGCTTTAGTCAGCCAAGATGTGGCTGTTGACTCAATTTCAAAGCAGCTTTAGGCCGTTCAAGTGGCTGGTGAATAGCACTTTCTCTTTGTACGCTTTAAAGGTCTAAAGAGTTCTTCATAGGTACTGCTCTGTATGGATTGTTCAAAGATATGTTGGAAATGCTTATAATGGGATAAATAAATTGAGGGCATGCCTTTTCGGAACCAAACTTGCATGGCTGTCTGGCTTGTGGAAGGTGCTGCAAATGCAAGTCAGGATGGCCGAGTGGTCTAAGGCGCTGTGTTCAGGTCGCAGTCTCTTCTGGAGGCGTGGGTTCAAATCCCACTTATGACAAACCTGTGTTTAATCTTCTTTTTTCTTGAGGGAGAAAATCAGATCATTTCCCTCACATGGGCTTATATGGTTGTCTTTTTGGAAAAGTGCAGTGAGTTTTTTTCTTGCTATAGCCACTTATGGCCTAAGATGTGTGTTTTTTTTGTTCACACTATCTTTCTCACTATGTAGATGGACAAGCAACATGTGGTCTGGAAGGCCGAGTGGTCTAAGGCGCTGCGTTAAGGCCGCAGTCTCTCCTGGAGGCGTGAGTTCGAATCCCACTTCTGACAAAACTTTAAGTCCATTTTGTCTCTGCGTTCCTTCAGAATCTCAGCTAAAAATTGGCAGTGCATATAATATCTGAATAAGTACCAAACTTCAGTTTCAACTGCAAATGAATTTGCCCAATTCTGTCTTCAAGCTCTTATAATATTCTTCTAGCACTAGTGGTGTTTTATGTGTTTTTTGGGGGGTGCCTAAAAAATCCCTTTTATTGAAGACATGGCTTACATTCAGTCTTGTGATATTTTTGGTTTCCAATAAGTAGATTTTTAATTTTATGTAACCTCATTTTCTAATGATCCATTCAAGAGATGTTTCCACTATGAAATGAAGAGCAAGGGGAAAGAGCACAAATGATAGAGCGAGTGAGTGAGATGGGGTGTTGAGGAAGGAGAGAATGAAACAAAGACAGAGTGAGTGAACGGCAGGTAGGCATAGAAGAGGAGACTAGAAGTGAAAGTGACTTGCTTTTCCCTCCTCTTGACCTCCCACCCATCTCAAACCAATTACAAACATACCTTCTATGCAACGTTGGTATGCAGAACTTCACTCCTCAGCCAGTGAGGGTGAGTCCCAAGCCAGGGGCTAGAGAGCAAAAGAATGGATGTGCTCAGACGTTCCTTGCTAGGGACAGTTGATCTGAAACAAGGCCTGCTCTCTTGTTTCCAGCAAGGATCTAGAAATTCTGCATGAATGTGCAAGGCACATTGACAGCATAAATTTGCATAAACTGCCCCACCTTCTGCCTTCCTACTTCCTGAGCAGTAGTTGTTTGTGTATAGAGAGAAAGGTCGCAGGCAAGGTAATTTTGTGAGTAGGATACAGAACCCTAAATAGCTGGTGAGAGGTATAAGTTATTCTAAAAGCATAAAAACAGTACACCTGTGAAATGAAATGCTTTCATATGTGATCTTCTGTGTTTATTGTCCTGTGCAAAAAGTTGCACCTTGTGTTTGAAGGTTGAAATTATTTCAAGCTTGCATGGACGCAGAAATTTCTGAGTGACTTTTATACATTTCTTAGGACTCTTCACTGTCAGGATGGCCGAGTGGTCTAAGGCGCTGTGTTTAGGCCGCAGTCTCCTCTGGAGGCATGGGTTCGAATCCCACTTCTGAAATGACTTTTGGAGATATAATCTTCTTCATCAGGATAACATCTGATGGAAGTTGCTTCTGTTCGTCTTCACCTGGGACGTTATTCTGTCCTCGTCTAGTCAAGAGAGCTTGGGTTTCTCATATATTTCTGTTGTACAAAGTCTTGCTGATAAAGTGCAATCCTTACCAAATGAGCTTATGACCCATGTAAGAGCTCATCTAGAAGAGTCATTCTCTTGTATTCCCTGGCCAGACAGGCAATACAAATTTGGAAGCATGCAAAGCACCTGGTAGACAGCTGGACTCCAGCACACTTACAGCAATTTCCTCAGGGCAGTGATCAGGGGCTGCTTAGATTTGCGTATTCCACCCTATGTTGTGACATTCAGCTCCCTTGTTGAATTTGCTTTAGTCAGCCAAGATGTGGCTATTGACTCAATTTCAAAGCAGCTTTGGGCCGTTCAAGTGGCTGGTGAATAGCACTTTCTCTTTGTACTCATTAAAGGTCTAAAGAGTTCTTCATAGGTACTGCTCTGTATGAATTGTTCAAAGATCTGTTGGAAATGCTTATAATGGGATAAATAAATTGAGGGCATGCCTTTTCTGTACCCCACTTGCATGGCTGTGTGGCTTGTGGAAGGTGCTGCAAATGCAAGTCAGGATGGCCGAGTGGTCTAAGGCGCTGCGTTCAGGTCGCTGTCTCTTCTGGAGGTGTGGGTTCAAATCCAACTTCTGACAAACCTGTGTTTAATCTTCTTTTTTCTTGAGGGAGAAAATCAGATCATTTCCCTCACATGGGCTTATATGGTTGTCTTTTTGGAAAAGCGCAGTGAGTTTTTTTCTTGCTATAGCCACTCATGGCCTAAGATGTGTGGTTTTTTTGTTCACACTATCTTTCTCACTATGTAGATGAACAAGCAACATGTGGCTAGGATGGCCGAGTGGTCTAAGGCGCTACGTTAAGGCCGCACTCTCTCCTGGAGGCGTGGGTTCGAATCCCACTTCTGACAAAACTTTAAGTCGATTTTGTCTCTGCGTTCCTTCAGAATCTCAGCTAAAAATTGGCAGTGCATATAATATCTGAATAAGTACCAAACTTCAGTTTCAACTGCAAATGAATTTGCCCAATTCTGTCTTCAAGCTCGTATAATATTCTTCTAGCACTAGTGATGTTTTATGTGTTTTTTGGGGGGTGCCTAAAAAATCCCTTTTATTGAAGAAATGGCTTACATTCAGTCTTGTGATATTTTTGGTTTCCAATAAGTAGATTTTTAATTTTATGTAACCTCATTTTCTAATGATCCATTCAAGAGATGTTTCCACTATGAAATGAAGAGCAAGGGGAAAGAGCACAAATGATAGAGCCAGTGAGTGAGATGGGGTGTTGAGGAAGGAGAGAATGAAACAAAGACAGAGTGAGTGAACGGCAGGTAGGCATAGAAGAGGAGACTAGAAGTGAAGGTGACTTGCTTTTCCCTGCTCTTGACCTCCCACCCATCTCAAACCAATCGCAAACATACCTTCTATGCAACGTTGGTATGCAGAACTTCACTCCTCAGCCAGTGAGGGTGAGTCCCAAGCCAGGGGCTAGAGAGCAAAAGAATGGATGTGCTCAGACGTTCCTTGCTAGGGACAGTTGATCTGAAACAAGGCCTGCTCTCTTGTTTCCAGCAAGGATCTAGAAATTCTGCATGAATCTGCAAGGCACATTGACAGCATAAATTTGCATAAACTGCCCCACCTTCTGCCTTCCTACTTCCTGAGCAGTAGTTGTTTGTGTATAAAGAGAGAGGTCGCAGGCAAGATAATTTTGTGAGTAGGATACAGAACCCTAAATAGCTGGTGAGAGGTATAAGTTATTCTAAAAGCATAAAAACAGTACACCTGTGAAATGAAATGCTTTCATATGTGATCTTCTGTGTTTATTGTCCTGTGCAAAAAGTTGCACCTTGTGTTTGAAGGTTGAAATTATTTCAAGCTTGCATGGACGCAGAAATTTCTGAGTGACTTTTATACATTTCTTAGGACTCTTCACTGTCAGGGTGGCCGAGTGGTCTAAGGCGCTGTGTTTATGCTGCAGTCTCCTCTGGAGGCGTGGGTTCGAATCCCACTTCTGAAATGACTTTTGGAGATATAATCTTCTTCATCAGGATAACATCTGATGGAAGTTGCATCTGTTCGTCTTCACCTGGGAAGTTATTCCGTCCTCGTCTAGTCAAGAGAGCCTGGGTTTCTCATATATTTCTGTTGTACAAAGTCTTGCTGATAAGTGCAATCCTTACCAAATGAGCTTAGGACCCATGTAAGAGCTCATCTAGAAGAGTCATGCTCTTGTATTCCCTGGCCAGACAGGCCATGCAAATTTGGAAGAATGCCAAGCACCTGGTAGACAGCTGTACTCCAGCACACTTACAGCAATGTCCTCAGGGCTGTGATCAGGGGCTGCTTAGATTTGCGTATTCCACCCTATGTTGTGACATTGAGCTCCCTTGGTGAATTTGCTTTAGTCAGCCAAGATGTGGCTGTTGACTCAATTTCAAAGCAGCTTTGGGCCGTTCAAGTGGCTGGTGAATAGCACTTTCTCTTTGTACGCTTTAAAGGTCTAAAGAGTTCTTCATAGGTACTGCTCTGTATGGATTGTTCAAAGATCTGTTGGAAATGCTTATAATGGGATAAATAAATTGAGGGCATGCCTTTTCGGTACCAAACTTGCATGGCTGTCTGGCTTGTGGAAGATACTGCAAATGCAAGTCAGGATGGCCGAGTGGTCTAAGGCGCTGTGTTCAGGTCGCAGTCTCTTCTGGAGGCGTGGGTTCAAATCCCACTTCTGACAAACCTGTGTTTAATCTTCTTTTTTCTTGAGGAAGAAAATCAGATAATTTCCCTCACATGGGCTTATATGGTTGTCTTTTTGGAAAAGTGCAGTGAGTTTTTTTCTTGCTTTAGCCACTTATGGCCTAAGATGTGTGTTTTTTTGTTCACACTATCTTTCTCACTATGTAGATGGACAAGCAACATGTGGTCAGGATGGCCGAGTGGTCTAAGGCGCTGCGTTAAGGCCGCAGTCTCTCCTGGAGGCGTGGGTTCGAATCCCACTTCCGACAAAACTTTAAGTCCATTTTGTCTCTGCGTTCCTTCAGAATCTCAGCTAAAAATTGGCAGTGCATATAATATCTGAATAAGTACCAAACTTTAGTTTCAACTGCAAATGAATTTGCCCAAGTCTGTCTTCAAGCTCTTATAATATTCTTCCAGCACTAGTGGTGTTTTATGTGTTTCTTGGGGGGTGCCTAAAAAATCCCTTTTATTGAAGAAATGGCTTACATTCAGTCTTGTGATATTTTTGGTTTCCAATAAGTAGATTTTTAATTTTATGTAACCTCATTTTCTAATGATCCGTTCAAGAGATGTTTCTACTATGAAATGAAGAGCAAGGGGAAAGAGCACAAATGATAGAGCGAGTGAGTGAGATGGGGTGTTGAGGAAGGAGAGAATGAAACAAAGACAGAGTGAGTGAACGGCAGGTAGGCATAGAAGAGGAGTCTAGAAGTGAAAGTGACATGCTTTTCCCTGCTCTTGACCTCCCACCCATCTCAAACCAATCACAAACATACCTTCTATGCAATGTTGGTATGCAGAACTTCACTCCTCAGCCAGTGAGGGTGAGTCCCAAGCCAGGGGCTAGAGAGCAAAAGAATGGATGTGCTCAGACGTTCCTTGCTAGGGACAGTTGATCTGAAACAAGGCCTGCTCTCTTGTTTCCAGCAAGGATCTAGAAATTCTGCATGAATCTGCAAGGCACATTGACAGCATAAATTTGCATAAACTGCCCCACCTTCTGCCTTCCTACTTCCTGAGCAGTAGTTGTTTGTGTATAAAGAGAGAGGTCGCAGGCAAGATAATTTTGTGAGTAGGATACAGAACCCTAAATAGCTGGTGAGAGGTATAAGTTATTCTAAAAGCATAAAAACAGTACACCTGTGAAATGAAATGCTTTCATATGTGATCTTCTGTGTTTATTGTCCTGTGCAAAAAGTTGCACCTTGTGTTTGAAGGTTGAAATTATTTCAAGCTTGCATGGACGCAGAAATTTCTGAGTGACTTTTATACATTTCTTAGGACTCTTCACTGTCAGGATGGCCGAGTGGTCTAAGGCGCTGTGTTTAGGCTGCAGTCGCCTCTGGAGGCGTGGGTTCGAATCCCACTTCTGAAATGACTTTTGGAGATATAATCTTCTTCATCAGGAAGTCTTGCTGATAAAGTGCAATCCTTACCAAATGAGCTTAGGACCCATGTAAGAGCTCATCTAGAAGAGTCATGCTCTTGAATTCCCTGGCCAGACAGGCCATGCAAATTTGGAAGAATGCCAAGCACCTGGTAGACAGCTGTACTCCAGCACACTTACAGCAATGTCCTCAGGGCTGTGATCAGGGGCTGCTTAGATTTGCGTATTCCACCCTATGTTGTGACATTGAGCTCCCTTGTTGAATTTGCTTTAGTCAGCCAAGATGTGGCTGTTGACTCAATTTCAAAGCAGCTTTGGGCCGTTCAAGTGGCTGGTGAATAGCACTTTCTCTTTGTACGCTTTAAAGGTCTAAAGAGTTCTTCATAGGTACTGCTCTGTATGGATTGTTCAAAGATCTGTTGGAAATGCTTATAATGGGATAAATAAATTGAGGGCATGCCTTTTCGGTACCAAACTTGCATGGCTGTCTGGCTTGTGGAAGGTGCTGCAAATGCAAGTCAGGATGGCCGAGTGGTCTAAGGCGCTGCGTTCAGGTCGCAGTCTCTTCTGGAGGCGTGGGTTCAAATCCCACTTCTGACAAACCTGTGTTTAATCTTCTTTTTTCTTGAGGGAGAAAATCAGATCATTTCCCTCACATGGGCTTATATGGTTGTCTTTTAGGAAAAGTGCAGTGAGTTTTTTTCTTGCTATAGCCACTTATGGCCTAAGATGTGTGTTTTTTTTGTTCACACTATCTTTCTCACTATGTAGATGGACAAGCAACATGTGGTCTGGAAGGCCGAGTGGTCTAAGGCGCTGCGTTAAGGCCGCAGTCTCTCCTGGAGGCGTGAGTTCGAATCCCACTTCTGACAAAACTTTAAGTTCTTTTTGTCTCTGCGTTCCTTCAGAATCTCAGCTAAAAATTGGCAGTGCATATAATATCTGAATAAGTACCAAACTTCAGTTTCAACTGCAAATGAATTTGCCCAATTCTGTCTTCAAGCTCTTATAATATTCTTCTAGCACTAGTGGTGTTTTATGTGTTTTTTGGGGGGTGCCTAAAAAATCCCTTTTATTGAAGACATGGCTTACATTCAGTCTTGTGATATTTTTGGTTTCCAATAAGTAGATTTTTAATTTTATGTAACCTCATTTTCTAATGATCCATTCAAGAGATGTTTCCACTATGAAATGAAGAGCAAGGGGAAAGAGCACAAATGATAGAGCGAGTGAGTGAGATGGGGTGTTGAGGAAGGAGAGAATGAAACAAAGACAGAGTGAGTGAACGGCAGGTAGGCATAGAAGAGGAGACTAGAAGTTAAAGTGACTTGCTTTTCCCTGCTCTTGACCTCCCACCCATCTCAAACCAATCACAAACATACCTTCTATGCAACGTTGGTATGCAGAACTTCACTCCTCAGCCAGTGAGGGTGAGTCCCAAGCCAGGGGCTAGAGAGCAAAAGAATGGATGTGCTCAGACGTTCCTTGCTAGGGACAGTTGATCTGAAACAAGGCCTGCTCTCTTGTTTCCAGCAAGGATCTAGAAATTCTGCATGAATGTGCAAGGCACATTGACAGCATAAATTTGCATAAACTGCCCCACCTTCTGCCTTCCTACTTCCTGAGCAGTAGTTGTTTGTGTATAGAGAGAAAGGTCGCAGGCAAGGTAATTTTGTGAGTAGGATACAGAACCCTAAATAGCTGGTGAGAGGTATAAGTTATTCTAAAAGCATAAAAACAGTACACCTGTGAAACGAAATGCTTTCATATGTGATCTTCTGTGTTTATTGTCCTGTGCAAAAAGTTGCACCTTGTGTTTGAAGGTTGAAATTATTTCAAGCTTGCATGGACGCAGAAATTTCTGAGTGACTTTTATACATTTCTTAGGACTCTTCACTGTCAGGATGGCCGAGTGGTCTAAGGCGCTGTGTTTAGGCCGCAGTCTCCTCTGGAGGCGTGGGTTCGAATCTCACTTCTGAAATGACTTTTGGAGATATAATCTTCTTCATCAGGATAACATCTGATGGAAGTTGCTTCTGTTCGTCTTCACCTGGGACGTTATTCTGTCCTCGTCTAGTCAAGAGAGCTTGGGTTTCTCATATATTTCTGTTGTACAAAGTCTTGCTGATAAAGTGCAATCCTTACCAAATCAGCTTATGACCCATGTAAGAGCTCATCTAGAAGAGTCATTCTCTTGTATTCCCTGGCCAGACAGGCCATACAAGTTTGGAAGAATGCCAAGCACCTGGTAGACAGCTGGACTCCAGCACACTTACAGCAATTTCCTCAGGGCAGTGATCAGGGGCTGCTTAGATTTGCGAATTCCACCCTATGTTGTGACATTGAGATCCCTTGTTGAATTTGCTTTAGTCAGCCAAGATGTGGCTATTGACTCAATTTCAAAGCAGCTTTGGGCCGTTCAAGTGGCTGGTGAATAGCACTTTCTCTTTGTAATCATTAACGGTCTAAAGAGTTCTTCATAGGTACTGCTCTGTATGGATTGTTCAAAGATCTGTTGGAAATGCTTATAATGGGATAAATAAATTGAGGGCATGCCTTTTCGGTACCCCACTTGCATGGCTGTCTGGCTTGTGGAAGGTGCTGCAAATGCAAGTTAGGATGGCCGAGTGGTCTAAGGCGCTGAGTTCAGGTCGCAGTCTCTTCTGGAGGCGTGAGTTCAAATCCCACTTCTGACAAACTTTTAGTTTAATCTTCTTTTTTCTTGAGGGAGAAAATCAGATCATTTCCCTCACATGGGCTTATATGGTTGTCTTTTTGGAAAAGTGCAGTGAGTTTTTTTCTTGCTATAGCCACTTATGGCCTAAGATGTGTGTTTTTTTTGTTCACACTATCTTTCTCACTATGTAGATGGACAAGCAACATGTGGTCAGGATGGCCGAGTGGTCTAAGGCGCTGCGTTAAGGCCGCAGTCTCTCCTGGAGGTGTGGGTTCGAATCCCACTTCTGACAAAACTTTAAGTCCATTTTGTCTCTGCGTTCCTTCAGAATCTCAGCTAAAAATTGGCAGTGCATATAATATCTGAATAAGTACCAAACTTCAGTTTCAACTGCAAATGAATTTGCCCAATTCTGTCTTCAAGCTCTTATAATATTCTTCTAGCACTAGTGGTGTTTTATGTGTTTTTGGGGGGTGCCTAAAAAATCCCTTTTATTGAAGAAATGGCTTACATTCAGTCTTGTGATATTTTTGGTTTCCAATAAGTAGATTTTTAATTTTATGTAACCTCATTTTCCAATGATCCATTCAAGAGATGTTTCCACTATGAAATGAAGAGCAAGGGGAAAGAGCACAAATGATAGAGCGAGTGAGTGAGATGGGGTGTTGAGGAAGGAGAGAATGAAACAAAGACAGAGTGAGTGAACGGCAGGTAGGCATAGAAGAGGAGACTAGAAGTGAAAGTGACTTGCTTTTCCCTGCTCTTGACCTCCCACCCATCTCAAACCAATCACAAACATACCTTCTATGCAACGTTGGTATGCAGAACTTCACTCCTCAGCCAGTGAGGGTGAGTCCCAAGCCAGGGGCTAGAGAGCAAAAGAATGGATGTGCTCAGACGTTCCTTGTTAGGGACAGTTGATCTGAAACAAGGCCTGCTCTCTTGTTTCCAGCAAGGATCTAGAAATTCTGCATGAATGTGCAAGGCACATTGACAGCATAAATTTGCATAAACTGCCCCACCTTCTGCCTTCCTACTTCCTGAGCAGTAGTTGTTTGTGTATAGAGAGAAAGGTCGCAGGCAAGGTAATTTTGTGAGTAGGATACAGAACCCTAAATAGCTGGTGAGAGGTATAAGTTATTCTAAAAGCATAAAAACAGTACACCTGTGAAATGAAATGCTTTCATATGTGATCTTCTGTGTTTATTGTCCTGTGCAAAAAGTTGCACCTTGTGTTTGAAGGTTGAAATTATTTCAAGCTTGCATGGACGCAGAAATTTCTGAGTGACTTTTATACATTTCTTAGGACTCTTCACTGTCAGGATGGCCGAGTGGTCTAAGGCGCTGTGTTTAGGCCGCTGTCTCCTCTGGAGGCGTGGGTTCGAATCCCACTTCTGAAATGACTTTTGGAGATATAATCTTCTTCATCAGGATAACATCTGATGGAAGTTGCTTCTGTTCGTCTTCACCTGGGACGTTATTCTGTCCTCGTCTAGTCAAGAGAGCTTGGGTTTCTCATATATTTCTGTTGTACAAAGTCTTGCTGATAAAGTGCAATCCTTACCAAATGAGCTTATGACCCATGTAAGAGCTCATCTAGAAGAGTCATTCTCTTGTATTCCCTGGCCAGACAGGCCATACAAATTTGGAAGAATGCCAAGCACCTGGTAGACAGCTGGACTCCAGCACACTTACAGCAATTTCCTCAGGGCAGTGATCAGGGGCTGCTTAGATTTGCGAATTCCACCCTATGTTGTGACATTGAGATCCCTTGTTGAATTTGCTTTAGTCAGCCAAGATGTGGCTATTGACTCAATTTCAAAGCAGCTTTGGGCCGTTCAAGTGGCTGGTGAATAGCACTTTCTCTTTGTACTCATTAAAGGTCTAAAGAGTTCTTCATAGGTACTGCTCTGTATGGATTGTTCAAAGATCTGTTGGAAATGCTTATAATGGGATAAATAAATTGAGGGCATGCCTTTTCGGTACCCCACTTGCATGGCTGTCTGGCTTGTGGAAGGTGTTGCAAATGCAAGTCAGGATGGCCGAGTGGTCTAAGGCGCTACGTTCAGGTCGCAGTCTCTTCTGGAGGCGTGGGTTCAAATCCCACTTCTGACAAACTTTTAGTTTAATCTTCTTTTTTCTTGAGGGAGAAAATCAGATCATTTCCCTCACATGGGCTTATATGGTTGTCTTTTTGGAAAAGTGCAGTGAGTTTTTTTCTTGCTATAGCCACTCATGGCCTAAGATGTGTGTTTTTTTTGTTCACACTATCTTTCTCGCTATGTAGATGAACTAGCAACATGTGGTCAGGATGGCTGAGTGGTCTAAGGTGCTGCGTTAAGGCCGCAGTCTCTCCTGGAGGCGTGGGTTCGAATCCCACTTCTGACAAAACTTTAAGTCCATTTTGTCTCTGCGTTCCTTCAGAATCTCAGCTAAAAATTGGCAGTGCATATAATATCTGAATAAGTACCAAACTTCAGTTTCAACGGCAAATGAATTTGCCCAATTCTGTCTTCAAGCTCTTATAATATTCTTCTAGCACTAGTGGTGTTTTATGTGTTTTTTGGGGGGTGCCTAAAAAATCCCTTTTATTGATAAAATGGCTTACATTCAGTCTTGTGATATTTTTGGTTTCCAATAAGTAGATTTTTAATTTTATGTAACCTCATTTTCTAATGATCCATTCAAGAGATGTTTCCACTATGAAATGAAGAGCAAGGGGAAAGAGCACAAATGATAGAGCGAGTGAGTGAGATGGGGTGTTGAGGAAGGAGAGAATGAAACAAAGACAGAGTGAGTGAACGGCAGGTAGGCATAGAAGAGGAGACTAGAAGTGAAAGTGACTTGCTTTTCCCTGCTCTTGACCTCCCACCCATCTCAAACCAATCACAAACATACCTTCTATGCAACGTTGGTATGCAGAACTTCACTCCTCAGCCAGTGAGGGTGAGTCCCAAGCCAGGGGCTAGAGAGCAAAAGAATGGATGTGCTCAGACGTTCCTTGCTAGGGACAGTTGATCTGAAACAAGGCCTGCTCTCTTGTTTCCAGCAAGGATCTAGAAATTCTGCATGAATCTGCAAGGCACATTGACAGCATAAATTTGCATAAGCTGCCCCACCTTCTGCCTTCCTACTTCCTGAGCAGTAGTTGTTTGTGTATAAAGAGAGAGGTCGCAGGCAAGATAATTTTGTGAGTAGGATACAGAACCCTAAATAGCTGGTGAGAGGTATAAGTTATTCTAAAAGCATAAAAACAGTACACCTGTGAAATGAAATGCTTTCATATGTGATCTTCTGTGTTTATTGTCCTGTGCAAAAAGTTGCACCTTGTGTTTGAAGGTTGAAATTATTTCAAGCTTGCATGGACGCAGAAATTTCTGAGTGACTTTTATACATTTCTTAGGACTCTTCACTGTCAGGATGTCCGAGTTGTCTAAGGCGCTGTGTTTAGGCTGCAGTCTCCTCTGGAGGCGTGGGTTTGAATCCCACTTCTGAAATGACTTTTGGAGATATAATCTTCTTCATCGGGAAGTCTTGCTGATAAAGTGCAATCCTTACCAAATGAGCTTAGGACCCATGTAAGAGCTCATCTAGAAGAGTCATGCTCTTGTATTCCCTGGCCAGACAGGCCATGGAAATTTGGAAGAATGCCAAGCACCTGGTAGACAGCTGTACTCCAGCACACTTACAGCAATGTCCTCAGGGTTGTGATCAGGGGCTGCTTAGATTTGCGTATTCCACCCTATGTTGTGACATTGAGCTCCCTTGTTGAATTTGCTTTAGTCAGCCAAGATGTGGCTGTTGACTCAATTTCAAAGCAGCTTTAGGCCGTTCAAGTGGCTGGTGAATAGCACTTTCTCTTTGTACGCTTTAAAGGTCTAAAGAGTTCTTCATAGGTACTGCTCTGTATGGATTGTTCAAAGATATGTTGGAAATGCTTATAATGGGATAAATAAATTGAGGGCATGCCTTTTCGGAACCAAACTTGCATGGCTGTCTGGCTTGTGGAAGGTGCTGCAAATGCAAGTCAGGATGGCCGAGTGGTCTAAGGCGCTGTGTTCAGGTTGCAGTCTCTTCTGGAGGCGTGGGTTCAAATCCCACTTATGACAAACCTGTGTTTAATCTTCTTTTTTCTTGAGGGAGAAAATCAGATCATTTCCCTCACATGGGCTTATATGGTTGTCTTTTTGGAAAAGTGCAGTGAGTTTTTTTCTTGCTATAGCCACTTATGGCCTAAGATGTGTGTTTTTTTTGTTCACACTATCTTTCTCACTATGTAGATGGACAAGCAACATGTGGTCTGGAAGGCCGAGTGGTCTAAGGTGCTGCGTTAAGGCCGCAGTCTCTCCTGGAGGCGTGAGTTCGAATCCCACTTCTGACAAAACTTTAAGTCCATTTTGTCTCTGCGTTCCTTCAGAATCTCAGCTAAAAATTGGCAGTGCATATAATATCTGAATAAGTACCAAACTTCAGTTTCAACTGCAAATGAATTTGCCCAATTCTGTCTTCAAGCTCTTATAATATTCTTCTAGCACTAGTGGTGTTTTATGTGTTTTTTGGGGGGTGCCTAAAAAATCCCTTTTATTGAAGACATGGCTTACATTCAGTCTTGTGATATTTTTGGTTTCCAATAAGTAGATTTTTAATTTTATGTAACCTCATTTTCTAATGATCCATTCAAGAGATGTTTCCACTATGAAATGAAGAGCAAGGGGAAAGAGCACAAATGATAGAGCGAGTGAGTGAGATGGGGTGTTGAGGAAGGAGAGAATGAAACAAAGACAGAGTGAGTGAACGGCAGGTAGGCATAGAAGAGGAGACTAGAAGTGAAAGTGACTTGCTTTTCCCTCCTCTTGACCTCCCACCCATCTCAAACCAATTACAAACATACCTTCTATGCAACGTTGGTATGCAGAACTTCACTCCTCAGCCAGTGAGGGTGAGTCCCAAGCCAGGGGCTAGAGAGCAAAAGAATGGATGTGCTCAGACGTTCCTTGCTAGGGACAGTTGATCTGAAACAAGGCCTGCTCTCTTGTTTCCAGCAAGGATCTAGAAATTCTGCATGAATGTGCAAGGCACATTGACAGCATAAATTTGCATAAACTGCCCCACCTTCTGCCTTCCTACTTCCTGAGCAGTAGTTGTTTGTGTATAGAGAGAAAGGTCGCAGGCAAGGTAATTTTGTGAGTAGGATACAGAACCCTAAATAGCTGGTGAGAGGTATAAGTTATTCTAAAAGCATAAAAACAGTACACCTGTGAAATGAAATGCTTTCATATGTGATCTTCTGTGTTTATTGTCCTGTGCAAAAAGTTGCACCTTGTGTTTGAAGGTTGAAATTATTTCAAGCTTGCATGGACGCAGAAATTTCTGAGTGACTTTTATACATTTCTTAGGACTCTTCACTGTCAGGATGGCCGAGTGGTCTAAGGCGCTGTGTTTAGGCCGCAGTCTCCTCTGGAGGCATGGGTTCGAATCCCACTTCTGAAATGACTTTTGGAGATATAATCTTCTTCATCAGGATAACATCTGATGGAAGTTGCTTCTGTTCGTCTTCACCTGGGACGTTATTCTGTCCTCGTCTAGTCAAGAGAGCTTGGGTTTCTCATATATTTCTGTTGTACAAAGTCTTGCTGATAAAGTGCAATCCTTACCAAATGAGCTTATGACCCATGTAAGAGCTCATCTAGAAGAGTCATTCTCTTGTATTCCCTGGCCAGACAGGCAATACAAATTTGGAAGCATGCAAAGCACCTGGTAGACAGCTGGACTCCAGCACACTTACAGCAATTTCCTCAGGGCAGTGATCAGGGGCTGCTTAGATTTGCGAATTCCACCCTATGTTGTGACATTGAGATCCCTTGTTGAATTTGCTTTAGTCAGCCAAGATGTGGCTATTGACTCAATTTCAAAGCAGCTTTTTGCCGTTCAAGTGGCTGGTGAATAGCACTTTCTCTTTGTACTCATTAGTACTGCTCTGTATGGATTGTTCAAAGATCTGTTGGAAATGCTTATAATGGGATAAATAAATTGAGGGCATGCCTTTTCGGTACCCCACTTGCATGGCTGTCTGGCTTGTGGAAGGTGCTGCAAATGCAAGTCAGGATGGCCGAGTGGTCTAAGGCGCTGCGTTCAGGTCGCAGTCTATTCTAGAGGCGTGGGTTCAAATCCCACTTCTGACAAACCTGTGTTTAATCTTCTTTTTCCTTGAGGGAGAAAATCAGATCATTTCCCTCACATGGGCTTATATGGTTGTCTTTTTGGAAAAGTGCAGTGAGTTTTTTTCTTGCTATAGCCACTCATGGCCTAAGGTGTGTGTTTTTTTTGTTCACACTATCTTTCTCACTATGTAGATGAACAAGCAACATGTGGTCAGGATGGCCGAGTGGTCTAAGGCGCTGCGTTAAGGCCGCAGTCTCTCCTGGAGGCGTGGGTTCGAATCCCACTTCTGACAAAACTTTAAGTCCATTTTGTCTCTGCGTTCCTTCAGAATCTCAGCTAAAAATTGGCAGTGCATATAATATCTGAATAAGTACCAAACTTCAGTTTCAACTGCAAATGAATTTGCCCAATTCTGTCTTCAAGCTCGTATAATATTCTTCTAGCACTAGTGGTGTTTTATGTGTTTTTGGGGGGTGCCTAAAAAATCCCTTTTATTGAAGAAATGGCTTACATTCAGTCTTGTGATATTTTTGGTTTCCAATAAGTAGATTTTTAATTTTATGTAACCTCATTTTCTAATGATCCATTCAAGAGATGTTTCCACTATGAAATGAAGAGCAAGGGGAAAGAGTACAAATGATAGAGCCAGTGAGTGAGATGGGGTGTTGAGGAAGGAGAGAATGAAACAAAGACAGAGTGAGTGAACGGCAGGTAGGCATAGAAGAGGAGACTAGAAGTGAAGGTGACTTGCTTTTCCCTGCTCTTGACCTCCCACCCATCTCAAACCAATCACAAACATACCTTCTATGCAACGTTGGTATGCAGAACTTCACTCCTCAGCCAGTGAGGGTGAGTCCCAAGCCAGGGGCTAGAGAGCAAAAGAATGGATGTGCTCAGACGTTCCTTGCTAGGGACAGTTGATCTGAAACAAGGCCTGCTCTCTTGTTTCCAGCAAGGATCTAGAAATTCTGCATGAATCTGCAAGGCACATTGACAGCATAAATTTGCATAAAGTGGCCCACCTTCTGCCTTCCTACTTCCTGAGCAGTAGTTGTTTGTGTATAAAGAGAGAGGTCGCAGGCAAGATAATTTTGTGAGTAGGATACAGAACCCTATATAGCTGGTGAGAGGTATAAGTTATTCTAAAAGCATAAAAACAGTACACCTGTGAAATGAAATGCTTTCATATGTGATCTTCTGTGTTTATTGTCCTGTGCAAAAAGTTGCACCTTGTGTTTGAAGGTTGAAATTATTTCAAGCTTGCATGGACGCAGAAATTTCTGAGTGACTTTTATACATTTCTTAGGACTCTTCACTGTCAGGATGGCCGAGTGGTCTAAGGCGCTGTGTTTAGGCTGCAGTCTTCTCTGGAGGCGTGGTTCGAATCCCACTTCTGAAATGACTTTTGGAGATATAATCTTCTTCATCAGGATAACATCTGATGGAAGTTGCATCTGTTCGTCTTCACCTGGGACGTTATTCTGTCCTCGTCTAGTCAAGAGAGCTTGGGTTTCTCATATATTTCTGTTGTACAAAGTCTTGCTGATAAAGTGCAATCCTTACCAAATGAGCTTAGGACCCATGTAAGAGCTCATCTAGAAGAGTCATGCTCTTGTATTCCCTGGCCAGACAGGCCATGCAAATTTGGAAGAATGCCAAGCACCTGGTAGACAGCTGTACTCCAGCACACTTACAGCAATGTCCTCAGGGCTGTGATCAGGGGCTGCTTATTTTTGCGTATTCCACCCTATGTTGTGACATTGAGCTCCCTTGTTAAATTTGCTTTAGTCAGCCAAGATGTGACTGTTGACTCAATTTCAAAGCAGCTTTGGGCCGTTCAAGTGGCTGGTGAATAGCACTTTCTCTTTGTACGCTTTAAAGGTCTAAAGAGTTCTTCATAGGTACTGCTCTGTATGGATTGTTCAAAGATCTGTTGGAAATGCTTATAATGGGATAAATAAATTGAGGGCATGCCTTTTCGGTAGCAAACTTGCATGGCTGTCTGGCTGGTGGAAGGTGCTGCAAATGCAAGTCAGGATGGCCGAGTGGTCTAAGGCGCTGCGTTCAGGTCGCAGTCTCTTCTGGAGGCGTGGGTTCAAATCCCACTTCTGACAAACCTGTGTTTAATCTTCTTTTTTCTTGAGGGAGAAAATCAGATCATTTCCCTCACATGGGCTTATATGGTTGTCTTTTTGGAAAAGTGCAGTGAGTTTGTTTCTTGCTATAGCCACTTATGGCCTAAGATGTGTGGGTTTTTTTTTCACACTATCTTTCTCACTATGTAGATGGACAAGCAACATGTGGTCAGGATGGCCGAGTGGTGTAAGGCGCTGTGTTAAGGCCGCAGTCTCTCCTGGAGGCGTGGGTTCGAATCCCACTTCTGACAAAACTTTAAGTCCATTTTGTCTTTGCGTTCCTTCAGAATCTCAGCTAAAAATTGGCAGTGCATAAAATATCTGAATAAGTACCAAACTTCAGTTTCAACTGCAAATGAATTTGCCCAATTCTGTCTTCAAGCTCTTATATTATTCTTCTAGCACTAGTGGTGTTTTATGTGTTTTTTGGGGGGTGCCTAAAAAATCCCTTTTATTGAAGAAATGGCTTACATTCAGTCTTGTGATATTTTTGGTTTCCAATAAGTAGATTTTTAATTTTATGTAACCTCATTTTCTAATGATCCATTCAAGAGATGTTTCCACTATGAAATGAAGAGCAAGGGGAAAGAGCACAAATGATAGAGCGAGTGAGTGAGATGGGGTGTTGAGGAAGGAGAGAATGAAACAAAGACAGAGTGAGTGAACGGCAGGTAGGCATAGAAGAGGAGACTAGAAGTGAAAGTGACTTGCTTTTCCCTGCTCTTGACCTCCCACCCATCTCAAACCAATCACAAACATACCTTCTATGCAACGTTGGTATGCAGAACTTCACTCCTCAGCCAGTGAGGGTGAGTCCCTAGCCAGGGGCTAGAGAGCAAAAGAATGGATGTGCTCAGACGTTCCTTGCTAGGGACAGTTGATCTGAAACAAGGCCTGCTCTCTTGTTTCCAGCAAGCATCTAGAAATTCTGCATGAATGTGCAAGGCACATTGACAGCATAAATTTGCATAAACTGCCCCACCTTCTGCCTTCCTACTTCCTGAGCAGTAGTTGTTTGTGTATAGAGAGAAAGGTCGCAGGCAAGGTAATTTTGTGAGTAGGATACAGAACCCTAAATAGCTGGTGAGAGGTATAAGTTATTCTAAAAGCATAAAAACAGCACACCTGTGAAATGAAATGCTTTCATATGTGATCTTCTGTGTTTATTGTCCTGTGCAAAAAGTTGCACCTTGTGTTTGAAGGTTGAAATTATTTCAAGCTTGCATGGACGCAGAAATTTCTGAGTGACTTTTATACATTTCTTAGGACTCTTCACCGTCAGGATGGCTGAGTGGTCTAAGGCGCTGTGTTTAGGCCGCAGTCTCCTCTGGAGGCGTGGGTTCGAATCCCACTTCTGAAATGACTTTTGGAGATATAATCTTCTTCATCAGGATAACATCTGATGGAAGTTGCTTCTGCTCGTCTTCACCTGGGACGTTATTCTGTCCTCGTCTAGTCAAGAGAGCTTGGGTTTCTCATATATTTCTGTTGTACAAAGTCTTGCTGATAAAGTGCAATCCTTACCAAATGAGCTTATGACCCATGTAAGAGCTCATCTAGAAGAGTCATTCTCTTGTATTCCCTGGCCAGACAGGCCATACAAATTTGGAAGAATGCCAAGCACCTGGTAGACAGCTGGACTCCAGCACACTTACAGCAATTTCCTCAGGGCAGTGATCAGGGGCTGCTTAGATTTGCGAATTCCACCCTATATTGTGACATTGAGATCCCTTGTTGAATTTGCTTTAGTCAGCCAAGATGTGGCTATTGACTCAATTTCAAAGCAGCTTTGGGCCGTTCAAGTGGCTGGTGAATAGCACTTTCTCTTTGTACTCATTAAAGGTCTAAAGAGTTCTTCATAGGTACTGCTCTGTATGGATTGTTCAAAGATCTGTTGGAAATGCTTATAATGGGATAAATAAATTGAGGGCATGCCTTTTCGGTACCCCACTTGCATGGCTGTCTGGCTTGTGGAAGGTGCTGCAAATGCAAGGCAGGATGGCCGAGTGGTCTAAGGCGCTGCGGTCAGGTCGCAGTCTCTTCTGGAGGCGTGGTTTCAAATCACACTTCTGACAAACCTGTGTTTAATCTTCTTTTTTCTTGAGGGAGAAAATCAGATCATTTCCCTCACATGGGCTTATATGGTTGTCTTTTTGGAAAACTGCAGTGAGTTTTTTTCTTGCTATAGCCACTCATGGCCTAAGATGTGTGTTTTTTTTGTTCACACTATCTTTCTCACTATGTAGATGAACAAGCAACATGTGGTCATGATGGCCGAGTGGTCTAAGGCGCTGCGTTAAGGCCGCAGTCTCTCCTGGAGGCGTGGGTTCAAATCCCACTTCTGACAAAACTTTAAGTCCATTTTGTCTCTGCGTTCCTTCAGAATCTCAGCTAAAAATTGGCAGTGCATATAATATCTGAATAAGTACCAAACTTCAGTTTCAACTGCAAATGAATTTGCCCAATTCTGTCCTCAAGCTCGTATAATATTCTTCTAGCACTAGTGGTGTTTTATGTGTTTTTTGGGGGGTGCCTAAAAAATCCCTTTTATTGAAGAAATGGCTTACATTCAGTTTTGTGATATTTTTGGTTTCCAATAAGTAGATTTTTAATTTTATGTAACCTCATTTTCTAATGATCCATTCAAGAGATGTTTCCACTATGAAATGAAGAGCAAGGGGAAAGAGCACAAATGATAGAGCCAGTGAGTGAGATGGGGTGTTGAGGAAGGAGAGAATGAAACAAAGACAGAGTGAGAGAACGGCAGGTAGGCATAGAAGAGGAGACTAGAAGTGAAGGTGACTTGCTTTTCCCTGCTCTTGACCTCACACCCATCTCAAACCAATCACAAACATACCTTCTATGCAACGTTGGTATGCAGAACTTCACTCCTCAGCCAGTGAGGGTGAGTCCCAAGCCAGGGGCTAGAGAGCAAAAGAATGGATGTGCTCAGACGTTCCTTGCTAGGGACAGTTGATCTGAAACAAGGCCTGCTCTCTTGTTTCCAGCAAGGATCTAGAAATTCTGCATGAATCTGCAAGGCACATTGACAGCATAAATTTGCATAAACTGCCCCACCTTCTGCCTTCCTACTTCCTGAGCAGTAGTTGTTTGTGTATAAAGAGAGAGGTCGCAGGCAAGATAATTTTGTGAGTAGGATACAGAACCCTAAATAGCTGGTGAGAGTTATAAGTTATTCTAAAAGCATAAAAACAGTACACCTGTGAAATGAAATGCTTTCATATGTGATCTTCTGTGTATATTGTCCTGTGCAAAAAGTTGCACCTTGTGTTTGAAGGTTGAAATTATTTCAAGCTTGCATGGACGCAGAAATTTATGAGTGACTTTTATACATTTCTTAGGACTCTTCACTGTCAGGATGGCCGAGTGGTCTAAGGCGCTGTGTTTAGGCTGCAGTCTCCTCTGGAGGCGTGGGTTTGAATCCCACTTCTGAAATGCCTTTTGGAGATATAATCTTCTTCATCAGGATAACATCTAATGGAAGTTGCATCTGTTCGTCTTCACCTGGGACGTTATTCCGTCCTCGTCTAGTCAAGAGAGCTTGGGTTTCTCATATATTTCTGTTGTACAAAGTCTTGCTGATAAAGTGCAATCCTTACCAAATGAGCTTAGGACCCATGTAAGAGCTCATCTAGAAGAGTCATGCTCTTGTATTCCCTTGCCAGACAGGCCATGCAAATTTGGAAGAATGCCAAGCACCTGGTAGACAGCTGTACTCCAGCACACTTACAGCAATGTCCTCAGGGCTGTGATCAGGGGCTGCTTAGATTTGCGTATTCCACCCCATGTTGTGACATTGAGCTCCCTTGTTGAATTTGCTTTAGTCAGCCAAGATGTGGCTGTTGACTCAATTTCAAAGCAGCTTTGGGCCGTTCAAGTGGCTGGTGAATAGCACTTTCTCTTTGTACGCTTTAAAGGTCTAAAGAGTTCTTCATAGGTACTGCTCTGTATGGATTGTTCAAAGATCTGTTGGAAATGCTTATAATGGGATAAATAAATTGAGGGCATGCCTTTTCGGTACCAAACTTGCATGGCTGTCTGGCTTGTGGAAGGTGTTGCAAATGCAAGTCAGGATGGCCGAGTGGTCTAAGGTGCTGCGTTCAGGTCGCAGTCTCTTCTGGAGGCGTGGGTTCAAATCCCACTTCTGACAAACCTGTGTTTAATCTTCTTTTTTCTTGAGGGAGAAAATCAGATCATTTCCCTCACATGGGCTTATATGGTTGTCTTTTTGGAAAAGTGCAGTGAGTTTTTTTCTTGCTATAGCCACTCATGGCCTAAGATGTGTGTTTTTTTTGTTCACACTATCTTTCTCGCTATGTAGATGAACAAGCAACATGTGGTCAGGATGGCTGAGTGGTCTAAGGTGCTGCGTTAAGGCCTCAGTCTGTCCTGGAGGCGTGGGTTCGAATCCCACTTCTGACAAAACTTTAAGTCCATTTTGTCTCTGCGTTCCTTCAGAATCTCAGCTAAAAATTGGCAGTGCATATAATATCTGAATAAGTACCAAACTTCAGTTTCAACGGCAAATGAATTTGCCCAATTCTGTCTTCAAGCTCGTATAATATTCTTCTAGCACTAGTGGTGTTTTATGTGTTTTTTGGGGGGTGCCTAAAAAATCCCTTTTATTGATAAAATGGCTTACATTCAGTCTTGTGATATTTTTGGTTTCCAATAAGTAGATTTTTAATTTTATGTAACCTCATTTTCTAATGATCCATTCAAGAGATGTTTCCACTATGAAATGAAGAGCAAGGGGAAAGAGCACAAATGATAGAGCCAGTGAGTGAGATGGGGTGTTGAGGAAGGAGAGAATGAAACAAAGACAGAGTGAGTGAACGGCAGGTAGGCATAGAAGAGGAGACTAGAAGTGAAAGTGACTTGCTTTTCCCTGCTCTTGACCTCCCACCCATCTCAAACCAATCACAAACATACCTTCTATGCAACGTTGGTATGCAGAACTTCACTCCTCAGCCAGTGAGGGTGAGTCCCAAGCCAGGGGCTAGAGAGCAAAAGAATGGATGTGCTCAGACGTTCCTTGCTAGGGACAGTTGATCTGAAACAAGGCCTGCTCTCTTGTTTCCAGCAAGGATCTAGAAATTCTGCATGAATCTGCAAGGCACATTGACAGCATAAATTTGCATAAACTGCCCCACCTTCTGCCTTCCTACTTCCTGAGCAGTAGTTGTTTGTGTATAAAGAGAGAGGTCGCAGGCAAGATAATTTTGTGAGTAGGATACAGAACCCTAAATAGCTGGTGAGAGTTATAAGTTATTCTAAAAGCATAAAAACAGTACACCTGTAAAATGAAATGCTTTCATATGTGATCTTCTGTGTTTATTGTCCTGTGCAAAAAGTTGCACCTTGTGTTTGAAGGTTGAAATTATTTCAAGATTGCATGGACGCAGAAATTTATGAGTGACTTTTATACATTTCTTAGGCCTCTTCACTGTCAGGATGGCCGAGTGGTCTAAGGCGCTGTGTTTAGGCTGCAGTCTCCTCTGGAGGCGTGGGTTAGAATCCCACTTCTGAAATGACTTTTGGAGATATAATCTTCTTCATCAGGATAACATCTGATGGAAGTTGCATCTGTTCGTCTTCACCTGGGACGTTATTCCGTCCTCGTCTAGTCAAGAGAGCTTGGGTTTCTCATATATTTCTGTTGTACAAAGTCTTGCTGATAAAGTGCAATCCTTACCAAATGAGCTTAGGACCCATGTAAGAGCTCATCTAGAAGAGTCATGCTCTTGTATTCCCTGGCCAGACAGGCCATGCAAATTTGGAAGAATGCCAAGCACCTGGTAGACAGCTGTACTCCAGCACACTTACAGCAATGTCCTCAGGGCTGTGATCAGGGGCTGCTTAGATTTGCGTATTCCACCCTATGTTGTGACATTGAGCTCCCTTGTTGAATTTGCTTTAGTCAGCCAAGATGTGGCTGTTGACTCAATTTCAAAGCAGCTTTGGGCCGTTCAAGTGGCTGGTGAATAGCACTTTCTCTTTGTATGCTTTAAAGGTCTAAAGAGTTCTTCATAGGTACTGCTCTGTATGGATTGTTCAAAGATCTGTTGGAAATGCTTATAATGGGATAAATAAATTGAGGGCATGCCTTTTCGGTACCAAACTTGCATGGCTGTCTGGCTTGTGGAAGGTGCTGTAAATGCAAGTCAAGATGGCCGAGTGGTCTAAGGCGCTGCATTCAGGTCGCAGTCTCTTCTGGAGGCGTGGGTTCAAATCCCACTTCTGACAAACCTGTGTTTAATCTTCTTTTTTCTTGAGGGAGAAAATCAGATCATTTCCCTCACATGGGCTTATATGGTTGTCTTTTTGGAAAAGTGCAGTGAGTTTTTTTCTTTCTATAGCCACTTATGGCCTAAGATGTGTGTTTTTTTTGTTCACACTATCTTTCTCTCTATGTAGATGGACAAGCAACATGTGGTCAGGATGGCCGAGTGGTCTAAGGCGCTGCGTTAAGGCCGCAGTCTCTCCTGGAGGCGTGGGTTCGAATGCCACTTCAGACAAAACTTTAAGTCCATTTTGTCTCTGCGTTCCTTCAGAATCTCAGGTAAAAATTGGCAGTGCATATAATATCTGAATAAGTACCAAACTTCAGTTTCAACTGCAAATGAATTTGCCCAATTCTGTCTTCAAGCTCTTATAATATTCTTCTAGCACTAGTGGTGTTTTATGTGTTTTTTGGGGGGTGCCTAAAAAATCCCTTTTATTGAAGAAATGGCTTACATTCAGTCTTGTGATATTTTTGGTTTCCAATAAGTAGATTTTTAATTTTATGTAACCTCATTTTCCAATGATCCATTCAAGTGATGTTTCCACTATGAAATGAAGAGCAAGGGGAAAGAGCACAAATGATAGAGCGAGTGAGTGAGATGGGGTGTTGAGGAAGGAGAGAATGAAACAAAGACAGAGTGAGTGAACGGCAGGTAGGCATAGAAGAGGAGACTAGAAGTGAAAGTGACTTGCTTTTCCCTGCTCTTGACCTCCCACCCATCTCAAACCAATCACAAACATACCTTCTATGCAACGTTGGTATGCAGAACTTCACTCCTCAGCCAGTGAGGGTGAGTCCCAAGCCAAGGGCTAGAGAGCAAAAGAATGGATGTGCTCAGACGTTCCTTGCTAGGGACAGTTGATCTGAAACAAGGCCTGCTCTCTTGTTTCCAGCAAGGATCTAGAAATTCTGCATGAATGTGCAAGGCACATTGACAGCATAAATTTGCATAAACTGCCCCACCTTCTGCCTTCCTACTTCCTGAGCAGTAGTTGTTTGTGTATAGAGAGAAAGGTCGCAGGCAAGGTAATTTTGTGAGTAGGATACAGAACCCTAAATAGCTGGTGAGAGGTATAAGTTATTCTAAAAGCATAAAAACAGCACACCTGTGAAATGAAATGCTTTCATATGTGATCTTCTGTGTTTATTGTCCTGTGCAAAAAGTTGCACCTTGTGTTTGAAGGTTGAAATTATTTCAAGCTTGCATGGACGCAGAAATTTCTGAGTGACTTTTATACATTTCTTAGGACTCTTCACTGTCAGGATGGCCGAGTGGTCTAAGGCGCTGTGTTTAGACTGCAGTCTCCTCTGGAGGCGTGGGTTCGAATCCCACTTCTGAAATGACTTTTGGAGATATAATCTTCTTCATCAGGATAACATCTGATGGAAGTTGCATCTGTTCGTCTTCACCTGGGACGTTATTCCGTCCTCGTCTAGTCAAGAGAGCTTGGGTTTCTCACATATTTCTGTTGTACAAAGCCTTGCTGATAAAGTGCAATCCTTACCAAATGAGCTTAGGACCCATGTAAGAGCTCATCTAGAAGAGTCATGCTCTTGTATTCCCTGGCCAGACAGGCCATGCAAATTTGGAAGAATGCCAAGCACCTGGTAGACAGCTGTACTCCAGCACACTTACAGCAATGTCCTCAGGGCTGTGATCAGGGGCTGCTTAGATTTGCGTATTCCACCCTATGTTGTGACATTGAGCTCCCTTGTTGAATTTGCTTTAGTCAGCCAAGATGTGGCTGTTGACTCAATTTCAAAGCAGCTTTGGGCCGTTCAAGTGGCTGGTGAATAGCACTTTCTCTTTGTACGGTTTAAAGGTCTAAAGAGTTCTTCATAGGTACTGCTCTGTATGGATTGTTCAAAGATCTGTTGGAAATGCTTATAATGGGATAAATAAATTGAGGGCATGCCTTTTCGGTACCAAACTTGCATGGCTGTCTGGCTTGTGGAAGGTGCTGCAAATGCAAGTCAGGATGGCCGAGTGGTCTAAGGCGCTGCGTTCAGGTAGCAGTCTCTTCTGGAGGCGTGGGTTCAAATCTCACTTCTGACAAACCTGTGTTTAATCTTCTTTTTTCTTGAGGGAGAAAATCAGATCATTTCCCTCACATGGGCTTATATGGTTGTCTTTTTGGAAAAGTGCAGTGAGTTTTTTTTTTTGCTATAGCCACTCATGGCCTAAGATGTGTGTTTTTTTTGTTCACACTATCTTTCTCACTATGTAGATGAGCAAGCAACATGTGGTCAGGATGGCCGAGTGGTCTAAGGCGCTGCGTTAAGACCGCAGTCTCTCCTGGAGGCGTGGGTTCGAATCCCACTTCTGACAAAACTTTAAGTCCATTTTGTCTCTGCGTTCCTTCAGAATCTCAGCTAAAAATTGGCAGTGCATATAATATCTGAATAAGTACCAAACTTCAGTTTCAACTGCAAATGAATTTGCCCAATTCTGTCTTCAAGCTCGTATAATATTCTTCTAGCACTAGTGGTGTTTTATGTGTTTTTTGGGGGGTGCCTAAAAAATCCCTTTTATTGAAGAAATGGCTTACATTCAGTCTTGTGATATTTTTGGTTTCCAATAAGTAGATTTTTAATTTTATGTAACCTCATTTTCTAATGATCCATTCAAGAGATGTTTCCACTATGAAATGAAGAGCAAGGGGAAAGAGCACAAATGATAGAGCGAGTGAGTGAGATGGGGTGTTGAGGAAGGAGAGACTGAAACAAAGACAGAGTGAGTGAACGGCAGGTAGGCATAGAAGAGGAGACTAGAAGTGAAAGTGACTTGCTTTTCCCTGCTCTTGACCTCCCACCCATCTCAAACCAATCACAAACATACCTTCTATGCAACGTTGGTATGCAGAACTTCACTCCTCAGCCAGTGAGGGTGAGTCCCAAGCCAGGGGCTAGAGAGCAAAAGAATGGATGTGCTCAGACGTTCCTTGCTAGGGACAGTTGATCTGAAACAAGGCCTGCTCTCTTGTTTCCAGCAAGGATCTAGTATTTCTGCATGAATCTGCAAGGCACATTGACAGCATAAATTTGCATAAACTGCCCCACCTTCTGCCTTCCTACTTCCTGAGCAGTAGTTGTTTGTGTATAAAGAGAGAGGTCGCAGGCAAGATAATTTTGTGAGTAGGATACAGAACCCTAAATAGCTGGTGAGAGTTATAAGTTATTCTAAAAGCATAAAAACAGTACACCTGTGAAATGAAATGCTTTCATATGTGATCTTCTGTGTATATTGTCCTGTGCAAAAAGTTGCACCTTGTGTTTGAAGGTTGAAATTATTTCAAGCTTGCATGGACGCAGAAATTTATGAGTGACTTTTATACATTTCTTAGGACTCTTCACTGTCAGGATGGCCGAGTGGTCTAAGGCGCTGTGTTTAGGCTGCAGTCTCCTCTGGAGGCGTGGGTTCGAATCCCACTTCTGAAATGACTTTTGGAGATATAATCTTCTTCATCAGGATAACATCTGATGGAAGTTGCATCTGTTCGTCTTCACCTGGGACGTTATTCCGTCCTCGTCTAGTCAAGAGAGCTTGGGTTTCTCATATAATTCTGTTGTACAAAGTCTTGCTGATAAAGTGCAATCCTTACCAAATGAGCTTAGGACCCATGTAAGAGCTCATCTAGAAGAGTCATGCTCTTGTATTCCCTTGCCAGACAGGCCATGCAAATTTGGAAGAATGCCAAGCACCTGGTAGACAGCTGTACTCCAGCACACTTACAGCAATGTCCTCAGGGCTGTGATCAGGGGCTGCTTAGATTTGCGTATTCCACCCTATGTTGTGACATTGAGCTCCCTTGTTGAATTTGCTTTAGTCAGCCAAGATGTGGCTGTTGACTCAATTTCAAAGCAGCTTTGGGCCGTTCAAGTGGCTGGTGAATAGCACTTTCTTTTTGTACGCTTTAAAGGTCTAAAGAGTTCTTCATAGGTACTGCTCTGTATGGATTGTTCAAAGATCTGTTGGAAATGCTTATAATGGGATAAATAAATTGAGGGCATGCCTTTTCGGTACCAAACTTGCATGGCTGTCTGGCTTGTGGAAGGTGCTGCAAATGCAAGTCAGGATGGCCGAGTGGTCTAAGGCGCTGCGTTCAGGTCGCAGTCTCTTCTGGAGGCGTGGGTTCAAATCCCACTTCTGACAAACCTGTGTTTAATCTTCTTTTTTCTTGAGGGAGAAAATCAGATCATTTCCCTCACATGGGCTTATATGGTTGTCTTTTTGGAAAACTGCAGTGAGTTTTTTTCTTGCTATAGCCACTCATGGCCTAAGATGTGTGTTTTTTTTGTTCACACTATCTTTCTCACTATGTAGATGAACAAGCAACATGTGGTCAGGATGGCCGAGTGGTCTAAGGCGCTGCGTTAAGGCCGCAGTCTCTCCTGGAGGCGTGGGTTCGAATCCCACTTCTGACAAAACTTTAAGTCCATTTTGTCTCTGCGTTCCTTCAGAATCTCAGCTAAAAATTGGCAGTGCATATAATATCTGAATAAGTACCAAACTTCAGTTTCAACTGCAAATGAATTTGCCCAATTCTGTCTTCAAGCTCGTATAATATTCTTCTAGCACTAGTGGTGTTTTATGTGTTTTTTGGGGGTGCCTAAAAAATCCCTTTTATTGAAGAAATGGCTTACATTCAGTCTTGTGATATTTTTGGTTTCCAATAAGTAGATTTTTAATTTTATGTAACCTCATTTTCTAATGATCCATTCAAGAGATGTTTCCACTATGAAATGAAGAGCAAGGGGAAAGAGCACAAATGATAGAGCCAGTGAGTGAGATGGGGTGTTGAGGAAGGAGAGAATGAAACAAAGACAGAGTGAGTGAACGGCAGGTAGGCATAGAAGAGGAGACTAGAAGTGAAAGTGACTTCCTTTTCCCTGCTCTTGACCTCCCACCCATCTCAAACCAATCACAAACATACCTTCTATGCAACGTTGGTATGCAGAACTTCACTCCTCAGCCAGTGAGGGTGAGTCCCAAGCCAGGGGCTAGAGAGCAAAAGAATGGATGTGCTCAGACGTTCCTTGCTAGGGACAGTTGATCTGAAACAAGGCCTGCTCTCTTGTTTCCAGCAAGGATCTAGAAATTCTGCATGAATCTGCAAGGCACATTGACAGCATAAATTTGCATAAACTGCCCCACCTTCTGCCTTCCTACTTCCTGAGCAGTAGTTGTTTGTGTATAAAGAGAGAGGTCGCAGGCAAGATAATTTTGTGAGTAGGATACAGAACCCTAAATAGCTGGTGAGAGTTATAAGTTATTCTAAAAGCATAAAAACAGTACACCTGTAAAATGAAATGCTTTCATATGTGATCTTCTGTGTTTATTGTCCTGTGCAAAAAGTTGCACCTTGTGTTTGAAGGTTGAAATTATTTCAAGCTTGCATGGACGCAGAAATTTATGAGTGACTTTTATACATTTCTTAGGACTCTTCACTGTCAGGATGGCCGAGTGGTCTAAGGCGCTGTGTTTAGGCTGCAGTCTCCTCTGGAGGCGTGGGTTAGAATCCCACTTCTGAAATGACTTTTGGAGATATAATCTTCTTCATCAGGATAACATCTGATGGAAGTTGCATCTGTTCGTCTTCACCTGGGACGTTATTCCGTCCTCGTCTAGTCAAGAGAGCTTGGGTTTCTCATATATTTCTGTTGTACAAAGTCTTGCTGATAAAGTGCAATCCTTACCAAATGAGCTTAGGACCCATGTAAGAGCTCATCTAGAAGAGTCATGCTCTTGTATTCCCTGGCCAGACAGGCCATGCAAATTTGGAAGAATGCCAAGCACCTGGTAGACAGCTGTACTCCAGCACACTTACAGCAATGTCCTCAGGGCTGTGATCAGGGGCTGCTTAGATTTGCGTATTCCACCCTATGTTGTGACATTGAGCTCCCTTGTTGAATTTGCTTTAGTCAGCCAAGATGTGGCTGTTGACTCAATTTCAAAGCAGCTTTGGGCCGTTCAAGTGGCTGGTGAATAGCACTTTCTCTTTGTACGCTTTAAAGGTCTAAAGAGTTCTTCATAGGTACTGCTCTGTATGGATTGTTCAAAGATCTGTTGGAAATGCTTATAATGGGATAAATAAATTGAGGGCATGCCTTTTCGGTACCAAACTTGCATGGCTGTCTGGCTTGTGGAAGGTGCTGGAAATGCAAGTCAAGATGGCCGAGTGGTCTAAGGCGCTGCATTCAGGTCGCAGTCTCTTCTGGAGGCGTGGGTTCAAACCCCACTTCTGACAAACCTGTGTTTAATCTTCTTTTTTCTTGAGGGAGAAAATCAGATCATTTCCCTCACATGGGCTTATATGGTTGTCTTTTTGGAAAAGTGCAGTGAGTTTTTTTCTTTCTATAGCCACTTATGGCCTAAGATGTGTGTTTTTTTTGTTCACACTATCTTTCTCTCTATGTAGATGGACAAGCAACATGTGGTCAGAATGGCCGAGTGGTCTAAGGCGCTGCGTTAAGGCCGCAGTCTCTCCTGGAGGCGTGGGTTCGAATGCCACTTCTGACAAAAATTTAAGTCCATTTTGTCTCTGCGTTCCTTCAGAATCTCAGGTAAAAATTGGCAGTGCATATAATATCTGAATAAGTACCAAACTTCAGTTTCAACTGCAAATGAATTAGCCCAATTCTGTCTTCAAGCTCTTATAATATTCTTCTAGCACTAGTGGTGTTTTATGTGTTTTTTGGGGGGTGCCTAAAAAATCCCTTTTATTGAAGAAATGGCTTACATTCAGTCTTGTGATATTTTTGGTTTCCAATAAGTAGATTTTTAATTTTATGTAACCTCATTTTCCAATGATCCATTCAAGTGATGTTTCCACTATGAAATGAAGAGCAAGGGGAAAGAGCACAAATGATAGAGCGAGTGAGTGAGATGGGGTGTTGAGGAAGGAGAGAATGAAACAAAGACAGAGTGAGTGAACGGCAGGTAGGCATAGAAGAGGAGACTAGAAGTGAAAGTGACTTGCTTTTCCCTGCTCTTGACCTCCCACCCATCTCAAACCAATCACAAACATACCTTCTATGCAACGTTGGTATGCAGAACTTCACTCCTCAGCCAGTGAGGGTGAGTCCCAAGCCAGGGGCTAGAGAGCAAAAGAATGGATGTGCTCAGACGTTCCTTGCTAGGGACAGTTGATCTGAAACAAGGCCTGCTCTCTTGTTTCCAGCAAGGATCTAGAAATTCTGCATGAATGTGCAAGGCACATTGACAGCATAAATTTGCATAAACTGCCCCACCTTCTGCCTTCCTACTTCCTGAGCAGTAGTTGTTTGTGTATAGAGAGAAAGGTCGCAGGCAAGGTAATTTTGTGAGTAGGATACAGAACCCTAAATAGCTGGTGAGAGGTATAAGTTATTCTAAAAGCATAAAAACAGTACACCTGTGAAATGAAATGCTTTCATATGTGATCTTCTGTGTTTATTGTCCTGTGCAAAAAGTTGCACCTTGTGTTTGAAGGTTGACATTATTTCAAGCTTGCATGGACGCAGAAATTTCTGAGTGACTTTTATACATTTCTTAGGACTCTTCACTGTCAGGATGGCCGAGTGGTCTAAGGCGCTGTGTTTAGACTGCAGTCTCCTCTGGAGGCGTGGGTTCGAATCCCACTTCTGAAATGACTTTTGGAGATATAATCTTCTTCATCAGGATAACATCTGATGGAAGTTGCATCTGTTCGTCTTCACCTGGGACGTTATTCCGTCCTCGTCTAGTCAAGAGAGCTTGGGTTTCTCACATATTTCTGTTGTACAAAGCCTTGCTGATAAAGTGCAATCCTTACCAAATGAGCTTAGGACCCATGTAAGAGCTCATCTAGAAGAGTCATGCTCTTGTATTCCCTGGCCAGACAGGCCATGCAAATTTGGAAGAATGCCAAGCACCTGGTAGACAGCTGTACTCCAGCACACTTACAGCAATGTCCTCAGGGCTGTGATCAGGGGCTGCTTAGATTTGCGTATTCCACCCTATGTTGTGACATTGAGCTCCCTTGTTGAATTTGCTTTAGTCAGCCAAGATGTGGCTGTTGACTCAATTTCAAAGCAGCTTTGGGCCGTTCAAGTGGCTGGTGAATAGCACTTTCTCTTTGTACGGTTTAAAGGTCTAAAGAGTTCTTCATAGGTACTGCTCTGTATGGATTGTTCAAAGATCTGTTGGAAATGCTTATAATGGGATAAATAAATTGAGGGCATGCCTTTTCGGTACCAAACTTGCATGGCTGTCTGGCTTGTGGAAGGTGCTGCAAATGCAAGTCAGGATGGCCGAGTGGTCTAAGGCGCTGCGTTCAGGTAGCAGTCTCTTCTGGAGGCGTGGGTTCAAATCTCACTTCTGACAAACCTGTGTTTAATCTTCTTTTTTCTTGAGGGAGAAAATCAGATCATTTCCCTCACATGGGCTTATATGGTTGTCTTTTTGGAAAAGTGCAGTGAGTTTTTTTCTTGCTATAGCCACTCATGGCCTAAGATGTGTGTTTTTTTTGTTCACACTATCTTTCTCACTATGTAGATGAACAAGCAACATGTGGTCAGGATGGCCGAGTGGTCTAAGGCGCTGCGTTAAGACCGCAGTCTCTCCTGGAGGCGTGGGTTCGAATCCCACTTCTGACAAAACTTAAAGTCCATTTTGTCTCTGCGTTCCTTCAGAATCTCAGATAAAAATTGGCAGTGCATATAATATCTGAATAAGTACCAAACTTCAGTTTCAACTGCAAATGAATTTGCCCAATTCTGTCTTCAAGCTCGTATAATATTCTTCTAGCACTAGTGGTGTTTTATGTGTTTTTTGGGGGGTGCCTAAAAAATCCCTTTTATTGAAGAAATGGCTTACATTCAGTCTTGTGATATTTTTGGTTTCCAATAAGTAGATTTTTAATTTTATGTAACCTCATTTTCTAATGATCCATTCAAGAGATGTTTCCACTATGAAATGAAGAGCAAGGGGAAAGAGCACAAATGATAGAGCGAGTGAGTGAGATGGGGTGTTGAGGAAGGAGAGAATGAAACAAAGACAGAGTGAGTGAACGGCAGGTAGGCATAGAAGAGGAGACTAGAAGTGAAAGTGACTTGCTTTTCCCTGCTCTTGACCTCCCACCCATCTCAAACCAATCACAAACATACCTTCTATGCAACGTTGGTATGCAGAACTTCACTCCTCAGCCAGTGAGGGTGAGTCCCAAGCCAGGGGCTAGAGAGCAAAAGAATGGATGTGCTCAGACGTTCCTTGCTAGGGACAGTTGATCTGAAACAAGGCCTGCTCTCTTGTTTCCAGCAAGGATCTAGAAATTCTGCATGAATGTGCAAGGCACATTGACAGCATAAATTTGCATAAACTGCCCCACCTTCTGCCTTCCTACTTCCTGAGCAGTAGTTGTTTGTGTATAGAGAGAAAGGTCGCAGGCAAGGTAATTTTGTGAGTAGGATACAGAACCCTAAATAGCTGGTGAGAGGTATAAGTTATTCTAAAAGCATAAAAACAGTACACCTGTGAAATGAAATGCTTTCATATGTGATCTTCTGTGTTTATTGTCCTGTGCAAAAAGTTGCACCTTGTGTTTGAAGGTTGAAATTATTTCAAGCTTGCATGGACACAGAAATTTCTGAGTGACTTTTATACATTTCTTAGGACTCTTCACTGTCAGGATGGCCGAGTGGTCTAAGGCGCTGTGTTTAGGCCGCAGTCTCCTCTGGAGGCGTGGGTTCGAATCCCACTTCTGAAATGACTTTTGGACATATAATCTTCTTCATCAGGATAACATCTGATGGAAGTTGCTTCTGTTCGTCTTCACCTGGGACGTTATTCTGTCCTCGTCTAGTCAAGAGAGCTTGGGTTTCTCATATATTTCTGTTGTACAAAGTCTTGCTGATAAAGTGCAATCCTTACCAAATGAGCTTATGACCCATGTAAGAGCTCATCTAGAAGAGTCATTCTCTTGTATTCCCTGGCCAGACAGGCCATACAAATTTGGAAGAATGCCAAGCACCTGGTAGACAGCTGGACTCCAGCACACTTACAGCAATTTCCTCAGGGCAGTGATCAGGGGCTGCTTAGATTTGCGAATTCCACCCTATGTTGTGACATTGAGATCCCTTGTTGAATTTGCTTTAGTCAGCCAAGATGTGGCTATTGACTCAATTTCAAAGCAGCTTTGGGCCGTTCAAGTGGCTGGTGAAGAGCACTTTCTCTTTGTACTCATTAAAGGTCTAAAGAGTTCTTCATAGGTACTGCTCTGTATGGATTGTTCAAAGATCTGTTGGAAATGCTTATAATGGGATAAATAAATTGAGGGCATGCCTTTTCGGTACCCCACTTGCATGGCTGTCTGGCTTGTGGAAGGTGCTGCAAACGCAAGTCAGGATGGCCGAGTGGTCTAAGGCGCTGCGGTCAGGTCGCAGTCTCTTCTGGAGGCGTGGGTTCAAATCCCACTTCTGACAAACCTGTGTTTAATCTTCTTTTTTCTTGAGGGAGAAAATCAGATCATTTCCCTCACATGGGCTTATATGGTTGTCTTTTTGGAAAACTGCAGTGAGTTTTTTTCTTGCTATAGCCACTCATGGCCTAAGATGTGTGTTTTTTTTGTTCACACTATCTTTCTCACTATGTAGATGAACAAGCAACATGTGGTCATGATGGCCGAGTGGTCTAAGGCGCTGCGTTAAGGCCGCAGTCTCTCCTGGAGGCGTGGGTTCGAATCCCACTTCTGACAAAACTTTAAGTCCATTTTGTCTCTGCGTTCCTTCAGAATCTCAGCTAAAAATTGGCACTGCATATAATATCTGAATAAGTACCAAACTTCAGTTTCAACTGCAAATGAATTTGCCCAATTCTGTCCTCAAGCTCGTATAATATTCTTCTAGCACTAGTGGTGTTTTATGTGTTTTTTGGGGGGTGCCTAAAAAATCCCTTTTATTGAAGAAATGGCTTACATTCAGTTTTGTGATATTTTTGGTTTCCAATAAGTAGATTTTTAATTTTATGTAACCTCATTTTCTAATGATCCATTCAAGAGATGTTTCCACTATGAAATGAAGAGCAAGGGGAAAGAGCACAAATGATAGAGCCAGTGAGTGAGATGGGGTGTTGAGGAAGGAGAGAATGAAACAAAGACAGAGTGAGAGAATGGCAGGTAGGCATAGAAGAGGAGACTAGAAGGGAAGGTGACTTGCTTTTCCCTGCTCTTGACCTCACACCCATCTCAAACCAATCACAAACATACCTTCTATGCAACGTTGGTATGCAGAACTTCACTCCTCAGCCAGTGAGGGTGAGTCCCAAGCCAGGGGCTAGAGAGCAAAAGAATGGATGTGCTCAGACGTTCCTTGCTAGGGACAGTTGATCTGAAACAAGGCCTGCTCTCTTGTTTCCAGCAAGGATCTAGAAATTCTGCATGAATCTGCAAGGCACATTGACAGCATAAATTTGCATAAACTGCCCCACCTTCTGCCTTCCTACTTCCTGAGCAGTAGTTGTTTGTGTATAAAGAGAGAGGTCGCAGGCAAGATAATTTTGTGAGTAGGATACAGAACCCTAAATAGCTGGTGAGAGTTATAAGTTATTCTAAAAGCATAAAAACAGTACACCTGTGAAATGAAATGCTTTCATATGTGATCTTCTGTGTATATTGTCCTGTGCAAAAAGTTGCACCTTGTGTTTGAAGGTTGAAATTATTTTAAGCTTGCATGGACGCAGAAATTTATGAGTGACTTTTATACATTTCTTAGGACTCTTCGCTGTCAGGATGGCCGAGTGGTCTAAGGCGCTGTGTTTAGGCTGCAGTCTCCTCTGGAGGCGTGGGTTCAAATCCCACTTCTGAAATGACTTTTGGAGATATAATCTTCTTCATCAGGATAACATCTGATGGAAGTTGCATCTGTTCGTCTTCACCTGGGACGTTATTCCGTCCTCGTCTAGTCAAGAGAGCTTGGGTTTCTCATATATTTCTGTTGTACAAAGTCTTGCTGATAAAGTGCAATCCTTACCAAATGAGCTTAGGACCCATGTAAGAGCTCATCTAGAAGAGTCATGCTCTTGTATTCCCTTGCCAGACAGGCCATGCAAATTTGGAAGAATGCCAAGCACCTGGTAGACAGCTGTACTCCAGCACACTTACAGCAATGTCCTCAGGGCTGTGATCAGGGGCTGCTTAGATTTGCGTATTCCACCCTATGTTGTGACATTGAGCTCCCTTGTTGAATTTGCTTTAGTCAGCCAAGATGTGGCTGTTGACTCAATTTCAAAGCAGCTTTGGGCCGTTCAAGTGGCTGGTGAATAGCACTTTCTCTTTGTACGCTTTAAAGGTCTAAAGAGTTCTTCATAGGTACTGCTCTGTATGGATTGTTCAAAGATCTGTTGGAAATGCTTATAATGGGATAAATATATTGAGGGCATGCCTTTTCGGTACCAAACTTGCATGGCTGTCTGGCTTGTGGAAGGTGCTGCAAATGCAAGTCAGGATGGCCGAGTGGTCTAAGGTGCTGCGTTCAGGTCGCAGTCTCTTCTGGAGGCGTTTGTTCAAATCCCACTTCTGACAAACCTGTTTTTAATCTTCTTTTTTCTTGAGGGAGAAAATCAGATCATTTCCCTCACATGGGCTTATATGGTTGTCTTTTTGGAAAACTGCAGTGAGTTTTTTTCTTGCTATAGCCACTCATGGCCTAAGATGTGTGTTTTTTTTTGTTCACACTATCTTTCTCACTATGTAGATGAACAAGCAACATGTGGTCAGGATGGCCGAGTGGTCTAAGGCGCTGCGTTAAGGCCGCAGTCTCTCCTGGAGGCGTGGGTTCGAATCCCACTTCTGACAAAACTTTAAGTCCATTTTGTCTCTGCGTTCTTTCAGAATCTCAGCTAAAAATTGGCAGTGCATATAATATCTGAATAAGTACCAAACTTCAGTTTCAACTGCAAATGAATTTGTCCAATTCTGTCTTCAAGCTCGTATAATATTCTTCTAGCACTAGTGGTGTTTTATGTGTTTTTTGGGGGTGCCTAAAAAATCCCTTTTATTGAAGAAATGGCTTACATTCAGTCTTGTGATATTTTTGGTTTCCAATAAGTAGATTTTTAATTTTATGTAACCTCATTTTCTAATGATCCATTCAAGAGATGTTTCCACTATGAAATGAAGAGCAAGGGGAAAGAGCACAAATGATAGAGCCAGTGAGTGAGATGGGGTGTTGAGGAAGGAGAGAATGAAACAAAGACAGAGTGAGAGAATGGCAGGTAGGCATAGAAGAGGAGACTAGAAGGGAAGGTGACTTGCTTTTCCCTGCTCTTGACCTCACACCCATCTCAAACCAATCACAAACATACCTTCTATGCAACGTTGGTATGCAGAACTTCACTCCTCAGCCAGTGAGGGTGAGTCCCAAGCCAGGGGCTAGAGAGCAAAAGAATGGATGTGCTCAGACGTTCCTTGCTAGGGACAGTTGATCTGAAACAAGGCCTGCTCTCTTGTTTCCAGCAAGGATCTAGAAATTCTGCATGAATCTGCAAGGCACATTGACAGCATAAATTTGCATAAACTGCCCCACCTTCTGCCTTCCTACTTCCTGAGCAGTAGTTGTTTGTGTATAAAGAGAGAGGTCGCAGGCAAGATAATTTTGTGAGTAGGATACAGAACCCTAAATAGCTGGTGAGAGTTATAAGTTATTCTAAAAGCATAAAAACAGTACACCTGTGAAATGAAATGCTTTCATATGTGATCTTCTGTGTATATTGTCCTGTGCAAAAAGTTGCACCTTGTGTTTGAAGGTTGAAATTATTTCAAGCTTGCATGGACGCAGAAATTTATGAGTGACTTTTATACATTTCTTAGGACTCTTCGCTGTCAGGATGGCCGAGTGGTCTAAGGCGCTGTGTTTAGGCTGCAGTCTCCTCTGGAGGCGTGGGTTCAAATCCCACTTCTGAAATGACTTTTGGAGATATAATCTTCTTCATCAGGATAACATCTGATGGAAGTTGCATCTGTTCGTCTTCACCTGGGACGTTATTCCGTCCTCGTCTAGTCAAGAGAGCTTGGGTTTCTCATATATTTCTGTTGTACAAAGTCTTGCTGATAAAGTGCAATCCTTACCAAATGAGCTTAGGACCCATGTAAGAGCTCATCTAGAAGAGTCATGCTCTTGTATTCCCTTGCCAGACAGGCCATGCAAATTTGGAAGAATGCCAAGCACCTGGTAGACAGCTGTACTCCAGCACACTTACAGCAATGTCCTCAGGGCTGTGATCAGGGGCTGCTTAGATTTGCGTATTCCACCCTATGTTGTGACATTGAGCTCCCTTGTTGAATTTGCTTTAGTCAGCCAAGATGTGGCTGTTGACTCAATTTCAAAGCAGCTTTGGGCCGTTCAAGTGGCTGGTGAATAGCACTTTCTCTTTGTACGCTTTAAAGGTCTAAAGAGTTCTTCATAGGTACTGCTCTGTATGGATTGTTCAAAGATCTGTTGGAAATGCTTATAATGGGATAAATATATTGAGGGCATGCCTTTTCGGTACCAAACTTGCATGGCTGTCTGGCTTGTGGAAGGTGCTGCAAATGCAAGTCAGGATGGCCGAGTGGTCTAAGGTGCTGCGTTCAGGTCGCAGTCTCTTCTGGAGGCGTTTGTTCAAATCCCACTTCTGACAAACCTGTTTTTAATCTTCTTTTTTCTTGAGGGAGAAAATCAGATCATTTCCCTCACATGGGCTTATATGGTTGTCTTTTTGGAAAACTGCAGTGAGTTTTTTTCTTGCTATAGCCACTCATGGCCTAAGATGTGTGTTTTTTTTTGTTCACACTATCTTTCTCACTATGTAGATGAACAAGCAACATGTGGTCAGGATGGCCGAGTGGTCTAAGGCGCTGCGTTAAGGCCGCAGTCTCTCCTGGAGGCGTGGGTTCGAATCCCACTTCTGACAAAACTTTAAGTCCATTTTGTCTCTGCGTTCTTTCAGAATCTCAGCTAAAAATTGGCAGTGCATATAATATCTGAATAAGTACCAAACTTCAGTTTCAACTGCAAATGAATTTGTCCAATTCTGTCTTCAAGCTCGTATAATATTCTTCTAGCACTAGTGGTGTTTTATGTGTTTTTTGGGGGTGCCTAAAAAATCCCTTTTATTGAAGAAATGGCTTACATTCAGTCTTGTGATATTTTTGGTTTCCAATAAGTAGATTTTTAATTTTATGTAACCTCATTTTCTAATGATCCATTCAAGAGATGTTTCCACTATGAAATGAAGAGCAAGGGGAAAGAGCACAAATGATAGAGCCAGTGAGTGAGATGGGGTGTTGAGGAAGGAGAGAATGAAACAAAGACAGAGTGAGTGAACGGCAGGTAGGCATAGAAGAGGAGACTAGAAGTGAAAGTGACTTGCTTTTCCCTGCTCTTGACCTCCCACCCATCTCAAACCAATTACAAACATACCTTCTATGCAACGTTGGTATGCAGAACTTCACTCCTCAGCCAGTGAGGGTGAGTCCCAAGCCAGGGGCTAGAGAGCAAAAGAATGGATGTGCTCAGACGTTCCTTGCTAGGGACAGTTGATCTGAAACAAGGCCTGCTCTCTTGTTTCCAGCAAGGATCTAGAAATTCTGCATGAATCTGCAAGGCACATTGACAGCATAAATTTGCATAAACTGCCCCACCTTCTGCCTTCCTACTTCCTGAGCAGTAGTTGTTTGTGTATAAAGAGAGAGGTCGCAGGCAAGATAATTTTGTGAGTAGGATACAGAACCCTAAATAGCTGGTGAGAGTTATAAGTTATTCTAAAAGCATAAAAACAGTACACCTGTGAAATGAAATGCTTTCATATGTGATCTTCTGTGTTTATTGTCCTGTGCAAAAAGTTGCACCTTGTGTTTGAAGGTTGAAAATATTTCAAGCTTGCATGGACGCAGAAATTTATGAGTGACTTTTATACATTTCTTAGGACTCTTCACTGTCAGGATGGCCGAGTGGTCTAAGGCGCTGTGTTTAGGCTGCAGTCTCCTCTGGAGGCGTGGGTTAGAATCCCACTTCTGAAATGACTTTTGGAGATATAATCTTCTTCATCAGGATAACATCTCATGGAAGTTGCATCTGTTCGTCTTCACCTGGGACGTTATTCCGTCCTCGTCTAGTCAAGAGAGCTTGGGTTTCTCATATATTTCTGTTGTACAAAGTCTTGCTGATAAAGTGCAATCCTTACCAAATGAGCTTAGGACCCATGTAAGAGCTCATCTAGAAGAGTCATGCTCTTGTATTCCCTGGCCAGACAGGCCATGCAAATTTGGAAGAATGCCAAGCACCTGGTAGACAGCTGTACTCCAGCACACTTACAGCAATGTCCTCAGGGCTGTGATCAGGGGCTGCTTAGAATTGCGTATTCCACCCTATGTTGTGACATTGAGCTCCCTTGTTGAATTTGCTTTAGTCAGCCAAGATGTGGCTGTTGACTCAATTTCAAAGCAGCTTTGGGCCGTTCAAGTGGCTGGTGAACAGCACTTTCTCTTTGTACGCTTTAAAGGTCTAAAGAGTTCTTCATAGGTACTGCTCTGTATGGATTGTTCAAAGATCTGTTGGAAATGCTTATAATGGGATAAATAAATTGAGGGCATGCCTTTTCGGTACCAAACTTGCATGGCTGTCTGGCTTGTGGAAGGTGCTGGAAATGCAAGCCAAGATGGCCGAGTGGTCTAAGGCGCTGCATTCAGGTCGCAGTCTCTTCTGGAGGCGTGGGTTCAAATCCCACTTCTGACAAACCTGTGTTTAATCTTCTTTTTTCTTGAGGGAGAAAATCAGATCATTTCCCTCACATGGGCTTATATGGTTGTCTTTTTGGATAAGTGCAGTGAGTTTTTTTCTTTCTATAGCCACTTATGGCCTAAGATGTGTGTTTTTTTTGTTCACACTATCTTTCTCTCTATGCAGATGGACAAGCAACATGTGGTCAGGATGGCCGAGTGGTCTAAGGCGCTGCGTTAAGGCCGCAGTCTCTCCTGGAGGCGTGGGTTCGAATGCCACGTCTGACAAAACTTTAAGTCCATTTTGTCTCTGCGTTCCTTCAGAATCTCAGGTAAAAATTGGCAGTGCATATAATATCTGAATAAGTACCAAACTTCAGTTTCAACTGCAAATGAATTAGCCCAATTCTGTCTTCAAGCTCTTATAATATTCTTCTAGCACTAGTGGTGTTTTATGTGTTTTTTGGGGGGTGCCTAAAAAATCCCTTTTATTGAAGAAATGGCTTACATTCAGTCTTGTGATATTTTTGGTTTCCAATAAGTAGATTTTTAATTTTATGTAACCTCATTTTACAATGATCCATTCAAGTGATGTTTCCACTATGAAATGAAGAGCAAGGGGAAAGAGCACAAATGATAGAGCGAGTGAGTGAGATGGGGTGTTGAGGAAGGAGAGAATGAAACAAAGACAGAGTGAGTGAACGGCAGGTAGGCATAGAAGAGGAGACTAGAAGTGAAAGTGACTTGCTTTTCCCTGCTCTTGACCTCCCACCCATCTCAAACCAATCACAAACATACCTTCTATGCAACGTTGGTATGCAGAACTTCACTCCTCAGCCAGTGAGGGTGAGTCCCAAGCCAGGGGCTAGAGAGCAAAAGAATGGATGTGCTCAGACGTTCCTTGCTAGGGACAGTTGATCTGAAACAAGGCCTGCTCTCTTGTTTCCAGCAAGGATCTAGAAATTCTGCATGAATGTGCAAGGCACATTGACAGCATAAATTTGCATAAACTGCCCCACCTTCTGCCTTCCTACTTCCTGAGCAGTAGTTGTTTGTGTATAGAGAGAAAGGTCGCAGGCAAGGTAATTTTGTGAGTAGGATACAGAACCCTAAATAGCTGGTGAGAGGTATAAGTTATTCTAAAAGCATAAAAACAGTACACCTGTGAAATGAAATGCTTTCATATGTGATCTTCTGTGTTTATTGTCCTGTGCAAAAAGTTGCACCTTGTGTTTGAAGGTTGAAATTATTTCAAGCTTGCATGGACGCAGAAATTTCTGAGTGACTTTTATACATTTCTTAGGACTCTTCACTGTCAGGATGGCCGAGTGGTCTAAGGCGCTGTGTTTAGACTGCAGTCTCCTCTGGAGACGTGGGTTCGAATCCCACTTCTGAAATGACTTTTGGAGATATAATCTTCTTCATCAGGATAACATCTGATGGAAGTTGCATCTGTTCGTCTTCACCTGGGACGTTATTCCGTCCTCGTCTAGTCAAGAGAGCTTGGGTTTCTCACATATTTCTGTTGTACAAAGCCTTGCTGATAAAGTGCAATCCTTACCAAATGAGCTTAGGACCCATGTAAGAGCTCATCTAGAATAGTCATGCTCTTGTATTCCCTGGCCAGACAGGCCATGCAAATTTGGAAGAATGCCAAGCACCTGGTAGACAGCTGTACTCCAGCACACTTACAGCAATGTCCTCAGGGCTGTGATCAGGGGCTGCTTAGATTTGCGTATTCCACCCTATGTTGTGACATTGAGCTCCCTTGTTGAATTTGCTTTAGTCAGCCAAGATGTGGCTGTTGACTCAATTTCAAAGCAGCTTTGGGCCGTTCAAGTGGCTGGTGAATAGCACTTTCTCTTTGTACGGTTTAAAGGTCTAAAGAGTTCTTCATAGGTACTGCTCTGTATGGATTGTTCAAAGATCTGTTGGAAATGCTTATAATGGGATAAATAAATTGAGGGCATGCCTTTTCGGTACCAAACTTGCATGGCTGTCTGGCTTGTGGAAGGTGCTGGAAATGCAAGTCAAGATGGCCGAGTGGTCTAAGGCGCTGCGTTCAGGTCGCAGTCTCTTCTGGAGGCGTGGGTTCAAATCCCACTTCTGACAAACCTGTGTTTAATCTTCTTTTTTCTTGAGGGAGAAAATCAGATCATTTCCCTCACATGGGCTTATATGGTTGTCTTTTTGGAAAAGTGCAGTGAGTTTTTTTCTTGCTATAGCCACTTATGGCCTAAGATGTGTGTTTTTTTTGTTCACACTATCTTTCTCACTATGTAGATGGACAAGCAACATGTGGTCAGGATGGCCGAGTGGTCTAAGGCGCTGCGTTAAGGCCGCAGTCTCTCCTGGAGGCGTGGGTTCGAATGCCACTTCTGACAAAACTTTAAGTCCATTTTGTCTCTGCGTTCCTTCAGAATCTCAGGTAAAAATTGGCAGTGCATATAATATCTGAATAAGTACCAAACTTCAGTTTCAACTGCAAATGAATTTGCCCAATTCTGTCTTCAAGCTCTTATAATATTCTTCTAGCACTAGTGGTGTTTTATGTGTTTTTTGGGGGGTGCCTAAAAAATCCCTTTTATTGAAGAAATGGCTTACATTCAGTCTTGTGATATTTTTGGTTTCCAATAAGTAGATTTTTAATTTTATGTAACCTCATTTTCCAATGATCCATTCAAGTGATGTTTCCACTATGAAATGAAGAGCAAGGGGAAAGAGCACAAATGATAGAGCGAGTGAGTGAGATGGGGTGTTGAGGAAGGAGAGAATGAAACAAAGACAGAGTGAGTGAACGGCAGGTAGGCATAGAAGAGGAGACTAGAAGTGAAAGTGACTTGCTTTTCCCTGCTCTTGACCTCCCACCCATCTCAAACCAATCACAAACATACCTTCTATGCAACGTTGGTATGCAGAACTTCACTCCTCAGCCAGTGAGGGTGAGTCCCAAGCCAGGGGCTAGAGAGCAAAAGAATGGATGTGCTCAGACGTTCCTTGCTAGGGACAGTTGATCTGAAACAAGGCCTGCTCTCTTGTTTCCAGCAAGGGTCTAGAAATTCTGCATGAATGTGCAAGGCACATTGACAGCATAAATTTGCATAAACTGCCCCACCTTCTGCCTTCCTACTTCCTGAGCAGTAGTTGTTTGTGTATAGAGAGAAAGGTCGCAGGCAAGGTAATTTTGTGAGTAGGATACAGAACCCTAAATAGCTGGTGAGAGGTATAAGTTATTCTAAAAGCATAAAAACAGTACACCTGTGAAATGAAATGCTTTCATATGTGATCTTCTGTGTTTATTGTCCTGTGCAAAAAGTTGCACCTTGTGTTTGAAGGTTGAAATTATTTCAAGCTTGCATGGACGCAGAAATTTCTGAGTGACTTTTATACATTTCTTAGGACTCTTCACTGTCAGGATGGCCGAGTGGTCTAAGGCGCTGTGTTTAGACTGCAGTCTCCTCTGGAGGCGTGGGTTCGAATCCCACTTCTGAAATGACTTTTGGAGATATAATCTTCTTCATCATGATAACATCTGATGGAAGTTGCATCTGTTCGTCTTCACCTGGGACGTTATTCCGTCCTCGTCTAGTCAAGAGAGCTTGGGTTTCTCACATATTTCTGTTGTACAAAGCCTTGCTGATAAAGTGCAATCCTTACCAAATGAGCTTAGGACCCATGTAAGAGCTCATCTAGAAGAGTCATGCTCTTGTATTCCCTGGCCAGACAGGCCATGCAAATTTGGAAGAATGCCAAGCACCTGGTAGACAGCTGTACTCCAGCACACTTACAGCAATGTCCTCAGGGCTGTGATCAGGGGCTGCTTAGATTTGCGTATTCCACCCTATGTTGTGACATTGAGCTCCCTTGTTGAATTTGCTTTAGTCAGCCAAGATGTGGCTGTTGACTCAATTTCAAAGCAGCTCTGGGCCGTTCAAGTGGCTGGTGAATAGCACTTTCTCTTTGTACGGTTTAAAGGTCTAAAGAGTTCTTCATAGGTACTGCTCTGTATGGATTGTTCAAAGATCTGTTGGAAATGCTTATAATGGGATAAATAAATTGAGGGCATGCCTTTTCGGTACCAAACTTGCATGGCTGTCTGGCTTGTGGAAGGTGCTGGAAATGCAAGTCAAGATGGCCGAGTGGTCTAAGGCGCTGCGTTCAGGTCGCAGTCTCTTCTGGAGGCGTGGGTTCAAATCCCACTTCTGACAAACCTGTGTTTAATCTTCTTTTTTCTTGAGGGAGAAAATCAGATCATTTCCCCCACATGGGCTTATATGGTTGTCTTTTTGGAAAAGTGCAGTGAGTTTTTTTCTTGCTATAGCCACTTATGGCCTAAGATGTGTGTTTTTTTTGTTCACACTATCTTTCTCACTATGTAGATGAACAAGCAACATGTGGTCAGGATGGCCGAGTGGTCTAAGGCGCTGCGTTAAGGCCGCAGTCTCTCCTGGAGGCGTGGGTTCGAATCCCACTTCTGACAAAACTTTAAGTCCATTTTGTCTCTGCGTTCCTTCAGAATCTCAGCTAAAAATTGGCAGTGCATATAATATCTGAATAAGTACCAAACTTCAGTTTCAACTGCAAATGAATTTGCCCAATTCTGTCCTCAAGCTCGTATAATATTCTTCTAGCACTAGTGGTGTTTTATGTGTTTTTTGGGGGGTGCCTAAAAAATCCCTTTTATTGAAGAAATGGCTTACATTCAGTCTTGTGATATTTTTGGTTTCCAATAAGTAGATTTTTAATTTTATGTAACCTCATTTTCTAATGATCCATTCAAGAGATGTTTCCACTATGAAATGAAGAGCAAGGGGAAAGAGCACAAATGATAGAGCCAGTGAGTGAGATGGGGTGTTGAGGAAGGAGAGAATGAAACAAAGACAGAGTGAGTGAACGGCAGGTAGGCATAGAAGAGGAGACTAGAAGTGAAAGTGACTTGCTTTTCCCTGCTCTTGACCTCCCACCCATCTCAAACCAATCACAAACATACCTTCTATGCAACGTTGGTATGCAGAACTTCACTCCTCAGCCAGTGAGGGTGAGTCCCAAGCCAGGGGCTAGAGAGCAAAAGAATGGATGTGCTCAGACGGTACTTGCTAGGGACAGTTGATCTGAAACAAGGCCTGCTCTCTTGTTTCCAGCAAGGATCTAGAAATTCTGCATGAATGTGCAAGGCACATTGACAGCATAAATTTGCATAAACTGCTCCACCTTCTGCCTTCCTACTTCCTGAGCAGTAGTTGTTTGTGTATAGAGAGAAAGGTCGCAGGCAAGGTAATTTTGTGAGTAGGATACAGAACCCTAAATAGCTGGTGAGAGTTATAAGTTATTATAAAAGCATAAAAACAGTACACCTGTAAAATGAAATGCTTTCATATGTGATCTTCTGTGTTTATTGTCCTGTGCAAAAAGTTGCACCTTGTGTTTGAAGGTTGAAATTATTTCAAGCTTGCATGGACGCAGAAATTTATGAGTGACTTTTATACATTTCTTAGGACTCTTCACTGTCAGGATGGCCGAGTGGTCTAAGGCGCTGTGTTTAGGCTGCAGTCTCCTCTGGAGGCGTGGGTTCGAATCCCACTTCTGAAATGACTTTTGGAGATATAATCTTCTTCATCAGGATAACATCTGATGGAAGTTGCATCTGTTCGTCTTCACCTGGGACGTTATTCCGTCCTCGTCTAGTCAAGAGAGCTTGGGTTTCTCATATATTTCTGTTGTACAAAGTCTTGCTGATAAAGTGCAATCCTTATCAAATGAGCTTAGGACCCATGTAAGAGCTCATCTAGAAGAGTCATGCTCTTGTATTCCCTGGCCAGACAGGCCATGCAAATTTGGAAGAATGCCAAGCACCTGGTAGACAGCTGTACTCCAGCACACTTACAGCAATGTCCTCAGGGCTGTGATCAGGGGCTGCTTAGATTTGCGTATTCCACCCTATATTGTGACATTGAGCTCCCTTGTTGAATTTGCTTTAGTCAGCCAAGATGTGGCTGTTGACTCAATTTCAAAGCAGCTTTGGGCCGTTCAAGTGGCTGGTGAATAGCACTTTCTCTTTGTACGGTTTAAAGGTCTAAAGAGTTCTTCATAGGTACTGCTCTGTATGGATTGTTCAAAGATCTGTTGGAAATGCTTATAATGGGATAAATAAATTGAGGGCATGCCTTTTCGGTACCAAACTTGCATGGCTGTCTGGCTTGTGGAAGGTGCTGCAAATGCAAGTCAGGATGGCCGAGTGGTCTAAGGCGCTGCGTTCAGGTAGCAGTCTCTTCTGGAGGCGTGGGTTCAAATCTCACTTCTGACAAACCTGTGTTTAATCTTCTTTTTTCTTGAGGGAGAAAATCAGATCATTTCCCTCACATGGGCTTATATGGTTGTCTTTTTGGAAAAGTGCAGTGAGTTTTTTTCTTGCTATAGCCACTTATGGCCTAAGATGTGTGTTTTTTTTGTTCACACTATCTTTCTCACTATGTAGATGGACAAGCAACATGTGGTCAGGATGGCCGAGTGGTCTAAGGCGCTGCGTTAAGGCCACAGTCTCTCCTGGAGACGTGGGTTCGAATCCCACTTCTGACAAAACTTTAAGTCCATTTTGTCTCTGCGTTCCTTCAGAATCTCAGCTAAAAATTGGCAGTGCATATAATATCTGAATAAGTACCAAACTTCAGTTTCAACTGCAAATGAATTTGCCCAATTCTGTCTTCAAGCTCTTATAATATTCTTCTAGCACTAGTGGTGTTTTATGTGTTTTTTGGGGGGTGCCTAAAAAATCCCTTTTATTGAAGAAATGGCTTACATTCAGTCTTGTGATATTTTTGGTTTCCAATAAGTAGATTTTTAATTTTATGTAACCTCATTTTCTAATGATCCATTCAAGAGATGTTTCCACTATGAAATGAAGAGCAAGGGGAAAGAGCACAAATGATAGAGCGAGTGAGTGAGATGGGGTGTTGAGGAAGGAGAGAATGAAACAAAGACAGAGTGAGTGAACGGCAGGTAGGCATAGAAGAGGAGACTAGAAGTGAAAGTGACTTGCTTTTCCCTGCTCTTGACCTCCCACCCATCTCAAACCAATCACAAACATACCTTCTATGCAACGTTGGTATGCAGAACTTCACTCCTCAGCCAGTGAGGGTGAGTCCCAAGCCAGGGGCTAGAGAGCAAAAGAATGGATGTGCTCAGACGTTCCTTGCTAGGGACAGTTGATCTGAAACAAGGCCTGCTCTCTTGTTTCCAGCAAGGATCTAGAAATTCTGCATGAATGTGCAAGGCACATTGACAGCATAAATTTGCATAAACTGCCCCACCTTCTGCCTTCCTACTTCCTGAGCAGTAGTTGTTTGTGTATAGAGAGAAAGGTCGCAGGCAAAGTAATTTTGTGAGTAGGATACAGAACCCTAAATAGCTGGTGAGAGGTATAAGTTATTCTAACAGCATAAAAACAGTACACCTGTGAAATGAAATGCTTTCATATGTGATCTTCTGTGTTTATTGTCCTGTGCAAAAAGTTGCACCTTGTGTTTGAAGGTTGAAATTATTTCAAGCTTGCATGGACGCAGAAATTTCTGAGTGACTTTTATACATTTCTTAGGACTCTTCACTGTCAGGATGGCCGAGTGGTCTAAGGCGCTGTGTTTAAGCCGCAGTCTCCTCTGGAGGCGTGGGTTCGAATCCCACTTCTGAAATGACTTTTGGAGATATAATCTTCTTCATCAGGTTAACATCTGATGGAAGTTGCTTCTGTTCGTCTTCACCTGGGACGTTATTCTGTCCTCGTCTAGTCAAGAGAGCTTGGGTTTCTCCTATATTCCTGTTGTACAAAGTCTTGCTGATAAAGTGCAATCCTTACCAAATCAGCTTATGACCCATGTAAGAGCTCATCTAGAAGAGTCATTCTCTTGTATTCCCTGGCCAGACAGGCCATACAAATTTGGAAGAATGCCAAGCACCTGGTAGACAGCTGGACTCCAGCACACTTACAGCAATTTCCTCAGGGCAGTGATCAGGGGCTACTTAGATTTGCGAATTCCACCCTATGTTGTGACATTGAGATCCCTTGTTGAATTTGCTTTAGTCAGCCAAGATGTGGCTATTGACTCAATTTCAAAGCAGCTTTGGGCCGTTCAAGTGGCTGGTAAATAGCACTTTCTCTTTGTACGCTTTAAAGGTCTAAAGAGTTCTTCATAGGTACTGCTCTGTATGGATTGTTCAAAGATCTGTTGGAAATGCTTATAATGGGATAAATAAATTGAGGGCATGCTTTTTCGGTACCAAACTTGCATGGCTGTCTGGCTTGTGGAAGGTGCTGCAAATGCAAGTCAGGATGGCCGAGTGGTCTAAGGCGCTGTGTTCAGGTCGCAGTCTCTTCTGGAGGCGTGGGTTCAAATCCCACTTCTGACAAACCTGTGTTTAATCTTCTTTTTTCTTGAGGGAGAAAATCAGATCATTTCCCTCACATGGGCTTATATGGTTGTCTTTTTGGAAAAGTGCAGTGAGTTTTTTTCTTGCTATAGCCACTTATGGCCTAAGATGTGTGTTTTTTTTGTTCACACTATCTTTCTCACTATGTAGATGGACAAGTAACATGTGGTCAGGATGGCCGAGTGGTCTAAGGCGCTGCGTTAAGGCCGCAGTCTCTCCTGGAGGCGTGGTTTCGAATCCCACTTCTGACAAAACTTTAAGTCCATTTTGTCTCTGCGTTCCTTCAGAATCTCAGCTAAAAATTGGCAGTGCATATAATATCTGAATAAGTACCAAACTTCAGTTTCAACTGCAAATGAATTTGCCCAATTCTGTCTTCAAGCTCTTATATTATTCTTCTAGCACTAGTGGTGTTTTATGTGTTTTTTGGGGGGTGCCTAAAAAATCCCTTTTATTGAAGAAGTGGCTTACATTCAGTCTTGTGATATTTTTGGTTTCCAATAAGTAGATTTTTAATTTTATGTAACCTCATTTTCTAATGATCCATTCAAGAGATGTTTCCACTATGAAATGAATAGCAAGGGGAAAGAGCACAAATGATAGAGCGAGTGAGTGAGATGGGGTGTTGAGGAAGGAGAGAATGAAACAAAGACAGAGTGAGTGAACGGCAGGTAGGCATAGAAGAGGAGACTAGAAGTGAAAGTGACTTGCTTTTCCCTGCTCTTGACCTCCCACCCATCTCAAACCAATCACAAACATACCTTCTATGCAACGTTGGTATGCAGAACTTCACTCCTCAGCCAGTGAGGGTGAGTCCCAAGCCAGGGGCTAGAGAGCAAAAGAATGGATGTGCTCAGACGTTCCTTGCTAGGGACAGTTGATCTGAAACAAGGCCTGCTCTCTTGTTTCCAGCAAGGATCTAGAAATTCTGCATGAATGTGCAAGGCACATTGACAGCATAAATTTGCATAAACTGCCCCACCTTCTGCCTTCCTCCTTCCTGAGCAGTAGTTGTTTGTGTATAGAGAGAAAGGTCGCAGGCAAGGTAATTTTGTGAGTAGGATACAGAACCCTAAATAGCTGGTGAGAGGTATAAGTTATTCTAAAAGCATAAAAACAGTACACCTGTGAAATGAAATGCTTTCATATGTGATCTTCTGTGTTTATTGTCCTGTGCAAAAAGTTGCACCTTGTGTTTGAAGGTTGAAATTATTTCAAGCTTGCATGGACGCAGAAATTTCTGTGTCATTTTCATACATTTCTTAGGACTCTTAACTGTCAGGATGGCCGAGTGGTCTAAGGCGCTGTGTTTAGGCCGCAGTCTCCTCTGGAGGCGTGGGTTCGAATCCCACTTCTGAAATGACTTTTGGAGATATAATCTTCTTCATCAGGATAACATCTGATGGAAGTTGCTTCTGTTCGTCTTCACCTGGGACGTTATTCTGTCCTCGTCTAGTCAAGAGAGCTTGGGTTTCTCATATATTTCTGTTGTACAAAGTCTTGCTGATAAAGTGCAATCCTTACCAAATGAGCTTATGACCCATGTAAGAGCTCATCTAGAAGAGTCATTCTCTTGTATTCCCTGGCCAGACAGGCAATACAAATTTGGAAGAATGCCAAGCACCTGGTAGACAGCTGGACTCCAGCACACTTACAGCAATTTCCTCAGGGCAGTGATCAGGGGCTGCTTAGATTTGCGAATTCCACCCTATGTTGTGACATTGAGATCCCTTGTTGAATTTGCTTTAGTCAGCCAAGATGTGGCTATTGACTCAATTTCAAAGCAGCTTTGGGCCGTTCAAGTGGCTGGTGAATAGCACTTTCTCTTTGTACTCATTAAAGGTCTAAAGAGTTCTTCATAGGTACTGCTCTGTATGGATTGTTCAAAGATCTGTTGGAAATGCTTATAATGGGATAAATAAATTGAGGGCATGCCTTTTCGGTACCCCACTTGCATGGCTGTCTGGCTTGTGGAAGGTGCTGCAAATGCAAGTCAGGATGGCCGAGTGGTCTAAGGCGCTGCGGTCAGGTCGCAGTCTTTTCTGGAGGCGTGGGTTCAAATCCCACTTCTGACAAACCTGTGTTTAATCTTCTTTTTTCTTGAGGGAGAAAATCAGATCATTTCCCTCACATGGGCTTATATGGTTGTCTTTTTGGAAAAGTGCAGTGAGTTTTTTTCTTGCTATAGCCACTCATGGCCTAAGATGTGTGTTTTTTTTGTTCACACTATCTTTCTCACTATGTAGATGAACAAGCAACATGTGGGCATGATGGCCGAGTGGTCTAAGGCGCTGCGTTAAGGCTGCAGTCTCTCCTAGAGGCGTGGGTTCGAATCCCACTTCTGACAAAACTTTAAGTCCATTTTGTCTCTGCGTTCCTTCAGAATCTCAGCTAAAAATTGGCAGTGCATATAATATCTGAATAAGTACCAAACTTCAGTTTCAACTGCAAATGAATTTGCCCAATTCTGTCCTCAAGCTCGTATAATATTCTTCTAGCACTAGTGGTGTTTTATGTGTTTTTTGGGGGGTGCCTAAAAAATCCCTTTTATTGAAGAAATGGCTTACATTCAGTTTTGTGATATTTTTGGTTTCCAATAAGTAGATTTTTAATTTTATGTAACCTCATTTTCTAATGATCCATTCAAGAGATGTTTCCACTATGAAATGAAGAGCAAGGGGAAAGAGCACAAATGATAGAGCCAGTGAGTGAGATGGGGTGTTGAGGAAGGAGAGAATGAAACAAAGACAGAGTGAGAGAACGGCAGGTAGGCATAGAAGAGGAGACTAGAAGTGAAGGTGACTTGCTTTTCCCTGCTCTTGACCTCACACCCATCTCAAACCAATCACAAACATACCTTCTATGCAACGTTGGTATGCAGAACTTCACTCCTCAGCCAGTGAGGGTGAGTCCCAAGCCAGGGGCTAGAGAGCAAAAGAATGGATGTGCTCAGACGTTCCTTGCTAGGGACAGTTGATCTGAAACAAGGCCTGCTCTCTTGTTTCCAGCAAGGATCTAGAAATTCTGCATGAATCTGCAAGGCACATTGACAGCATAAATTTGCATAAACTGCCCCACCTTATGCCTTCCTACTTCCTGAGCAGTAGTTGTTTGTGTATAAAGAGAGAGGTCGCAGGCAAGATAATTTTGTGAGTAGGATACAGAACCCTAAATAGCTGGTGAGAGTTATAAGTTATTCTAAAAGCATAAAAACAGTACACCTGTGAAATGAAATGCTTTCATATGTGATCTTCTGTGTTTATTGTCCTGTGCAAAAAGTTGCACCTTGTGTTTGAAGGTTGAAATTATTTCAAGCTTGCATGGACGCAGAAATTTATGAGTGACTTTTATACATTTCTTAGGACTCTTCACTGTCAGGATGGCCGAGTGGTCTAAGGCGCTGTGTTTAGGCTGCAGTCTCCTCTGGAGGCGTGGGTTCGAATCCCACTTCTGAAATGACTTTTGGAGATATAATCTTCTTCATCAGGATAACATCTGATGGAAGTTGCATCTGTTCGTCTTCACCTGGGACGTTATTCCGTCCTCGTCTAGTCAAGAGAGCTTGGGTTTCTCATATATTTCTGTTGTACAAAGTCTTGCTGATAAAGTGCAATCCTTACCAAATGAGCTTAGGACCCATGTAAGAGCTCATCTAGAAGAGTCATGCTCTTGTATTCCCTGGCCAGACAGGCCATGCAAATTTGGAAGAATGCCAAGCACCTGGTAGACAGCTGTACTCCAACACACTTACAGCAATGTCCTCAGGGCTGTGATCAGGGGCTGCTTAGATTTGCGTATTCCACCCTATGTTGTGACATTGAGCTCCCTTGTTGAATTTGCTTTAGTCAGCCAAGATGTGGCTGTTGACTCAATTTCAAAGCAGCTTTGGGCCGTTCAAGTGGCTGGTGAATAGCACTTTCTCTTTGTACGCTTTAAAGGTCTAAAGAGTTCTTCATAGGTACTGCTCTGTATGGATTGTTCAAAGATCTGTTGGAAATGCTTATAATGGGATAAATAAATTGAGGGCATGCCTTTTTGGTACCAAACTTGCATGGCTGTCTGGCTTGTGGAAGGTGCTGGAAATGCAAGTCAAGATGGCCGAGTGGTCTAAGGCGCTGCATTCAGGTCGCAGTCTCTTCTGGAGGCGTGGGTTCAAATCCCACTTCTGACAAACCTGTGTTTAATCTTCTTTTTTCTTGAGGGAGAAAATCAGATCATTTCCCTCACATGGGCTTATATGGTTGTCTTTTTGGAAAAGTGCAGTGAGTTTTTTTCTTTCTATAGCCACTTATGGCCTAAGATGTGTGTTTTTTTTGTTCACACTATCTTTCTCGCTATGTAGATGAACAAGCAACATGTGGTCAGGATGGCCGAGTGGTCTAAGGCGCTGCGTTAAGGCCGCAGTCTCTCCTGGAGACGTGGGTTCGAATCCCACTTCTGACAAAACTTTAAGTCCATTTTGTCTCTGCGTTCCTTCAGAATCTCAGCCAAAAATTGGCAGTGCATATAATATCTGAATAAGTACCAAACTTCAGTTTCAACTGCAAATGAATTTGCCCAATTCTGTCTTCAAGCTCGTATAATATTCTTCTAGCACTAGTGGTGTTTTATGTGTTTTTTGGGGGGTGCCTAAAAAATCCCTTTTATTGAAGAAATGGCTTACATTCAGTCTTGTGATATTTTTGGTTTCCAATAAGTAGATTTCTAATTTTATGTAACCTCATTTTCTAATGCTCCATTCAAGAGATGTTTCCACTATGAAATGAAGAGCAAGGGGAAAGAGCACAAATGATAGAGCCAGTGAGTGAGATGGGGTGTTGAGGAAGGAGAGAATGAAACAAAGACAGAGTGAGTGAACGGCAGGTAGGCATAGAAGAGGAGACTAGAAGTGAAGGTGACTTGCTTTTCCCTGTTCTTGACCTCCCACCCATCTCAAACCAATCACAAACATACCTTCTATGCAACGTTGGTATGCAGAACTTCACTCCTCAGCCAGTGAGGGTGAGTCCCAAGCCAGGGGCTAGAGAGCAAAAGAATGGATGTGCTCGGACGTTCCTTGCTAGGGACAGTTGATCTGAAACAAGGCCTGCTCTCTTGTTTCCAGCAAGGATCTAGAAATTCTGCATGAATGTGTAAGGCACATTGACAGCATAAATTTGCATAAACTGCCCCACCTTCTGCCTTCCTACTTCCTGAGCAGTAGTTGTTTGTGTATAGAGAGAAAGGTCGCAGGCAAGGTAATTTTGTGAGTAGGATACAGAACCCTAAATAGCTGGTGAGAGGTATAAGTTATTCTAAAAGCATAAAAACAGTATACCTGTGAAATGAAATGCTTTCATATGTGATCTTCTGTGTTTATTGTCCTGTGCAAAAAGTTGCACCTTGTGTTTGAAGGTTGAAATTATTTCAAGCTTGCATGGACGCAGAAATTTCTGAGTGACTTTTATACATTTCTTAGGACTCTTCACTGTCAGGATGGCCGAGTGGTCTAAGGCGCTGTGTTTAGGCCGCAGTCTCCTCTGGAGGCGTGGGTTCGAATCCCACTTCTGAAATGACTTTTGGAGATATAATCTTCTTCATCAGGATAACATCTGATGGAAGTTGCTTCTGTTCGTCTTCACCTGGGACGTTATTCTGTCCTCGTCTAGTCAAGAGAGCTTGGGTTTCTCATATATTTCTGTTGTACAAAGTCTTGCTGATAAAGTGCAATCCTTACCAAATGAGCTTATGACCCATGTAAGAGCTCATCTAGAAGAGTCATTCTCTTGTATTCCCTGGCCAGACAGGCAATACAAATTTGGAAGAATGCCAAGCACCTGGTAGACAGCTGGACTCCAGCACACTTACAGCAATTTCCTCAGGGCAGTGATCAGGGGCTGCTTAGATTTGCGAATTCCACCCTATGTTGTGACATTGAGATCCCTTGTTGAATTTGCTTTAGTCAGCCAAGATGTGGCTATTGACTCAATTTCAAAGCAGCTTTGGGCCGTTCAAGTGGCTGGTGAATAGCACTTTCTCTTTGTACTCATTAAAGGTCTAAAGAGTTCTTCATAGGTACTGCTCTGTATGGATTGTTCAAAGATCTGTTGGAAATGCTTATAATGGGATAAATAAATTGAGGGCATGCCTTTTCGGTACCCCACTTGCATGGCTGTCTGGCTTGTGGAAGGTGCTGCAAATGCAAGTCAGGATGGCCGAGTGGTCTAAGACGCTGCGTTCAGGTAGCAGTCTCTTCTGGAGGCGTGGGTTCGAATCCCACTTCTGACAAACCTGTGTTTAATCTTCTTTTTTCTTGAGTCAGAAAATCAGATCATTTCCCTCACATGGGCTTATATGGTTGTCTTTTTGGAAAAGTGCAGTGAGTTTTTTTCTTGCTATAGCCACTCATGGCCTAAGATGTGTGTTTTTGTTGTTCACACTATCTTTCTCACTATGTAGAAGAACAACCAACATGTGGTCAGGATGGCCGAGTGGTCTAAGGCGCTGCGTTAAGGCCGCAGTCTCTCCTGGAGGCGAGGGTTCGAATCCCATTTCTGACAAAACTTTAAGTCCATTTTGTCTCTGCGTTCCTTCAGAATCTCAGCTAAAAATTGGCAGTGCATATAATATCTGAATAAGTACCAAACTTCAGTTTCAACTGCAAATGAATTTGCCCAATTCTGTCTTCAAGCTCGTATAATATTCTTCTAGCACTAGTGGTGTTTTATGTGTTTTTTGGGGGGTGCCTAAAAAATCCCTTTTATTGAAGAAATGGCTTACATTCAGTCTTGTGATATTTTTGGTTTCCAATAAGTAGATTTTTAATTTTATGTAACCTCATTTTCTAATGATCCATTCAAGAGATGTTTCCACTATGAAATGAAGAGGAAGGGGAAAGAGCACAAATGATAGAGCCAGTGAGTGAGATGGGGTGTTGAGGAAGGAGAGAATGAAACAAAGACAGAGTGAGTGAACGGCAGGTAGGCATAGAAGAGGAGACTAGAAGTGAAGGTGACTTGCTTTTCCCTGCTCTTGACCTCCCACCCATCTCAAACCAATCACAAACATACCTTCTATTCAACGTTGGTATGCAGAACTTCACTCCTCAGCCAGTGAGCGTGAGTCCCAAGCCTGGGGCTAGAGAGCAAAAGAATGGATGTGCTCAGACGTTCCTTGCTAGGGACAGTTGATCTGAAACAAGGCCTGCTCTCTTGTTTCCAGCAAGGATCTAGAAATTCTGCATGAATCTGCAAGGCATATTGACAGCATAAATTTGCATAAACTGCCCCACCTCCTGCCTTCCTACTTCCTGAGCAGTAGTTGTTTGTGTATAAAGAGAGAGGTCGCAGGCAAGGTAATTTTGTGAGTAGGATACAGAACCCTAAATAGCTGGTGAGAGGTATAAGTTATTCTAAAAGCATAAAAACAGTACACCTGTGAAATGAAATGCTTTCATATGTGATCTTCTGTGTTTATTGTCCTGTGCAAAAAGTTGCACCTTGTGTTTGAAGGTTGAAATTATTTCAAGCTTGCATGGACGCAGAAATTTCTGAGTGACTTTTATACATTTCTTAGGACTCTCCACTGTCAGGATGGCCGAGTGGTCTAAGGCGCTGTGTTTAGGCCGCAGTCTCCTCTGGAGGTGTGGGTTCAAATCCCACTTCTGACATGACTTTTGGAGATATAATCTTCTTCATCAGGATAACATCTGATGGAAGTTGCATCTGTTCGTCTTCACCTGGGACGTTATTCCGTCCTCGTCTAGTCAAGAGAGCTTGGGTTTCTCATATATTTCTGTTGTACAAAGTCTTGCTGATGAAGTGCAATCCTTACCAAATGAGCTTAGGACCCATGTAAGAGCTCATCTAGAAGAGTCATGCTCTTGTATTCCCTGGCCAGACAGGCCATGCAAATTTGGAAGAATGCCAAGCACCTGGTAGACAGCTGTACTCCAGCACACTTACAGCAATGTCCTCAGGGCTGTGATCAGGGGCTGCTTAGATTTGCGTATTCCACCCTATGTTGTGACATTGAGCTCCCTTGTTGAATTTGCTTTAGTCAGCCAAGATGTGGCTGTTGACTCAATTTCAAAGCAGCTTTGGGCCGTTCAAGTGGCTGGTGAATAGCACTTTCTCTTTGTACGCTTTAAAGGTCTAAAGAGTTCTTCATAGGTACTGCTCTGTATGGATTGTTCAAAGATCTGTTGGAAATGCTTATAATGGGATAAATAAATTGAGGGCATGCCTTTTCGGTACCAAACTTGCATGGCTGTCTGGCTTGTGGAAGGTGCTGCAAATGCAAGTCAGGATGGCCGAGTGGTCTAAGGCGCTGCGTTCAGGTCGCAGTCTCTTCTGGAGATGTGGGTTCAAATCTCACTTCTGACAAACCTGTGTTTAATCTTCTTTTTTCTTGAGGGAGAAAATCAGATCATTTCCCTCACATGGGCTTATATGGTTGTCTTTTTGGAAAAGTGCAGTGAGTTTTTTTCTTGCTATAGCCACTTATGGCCTAAGATGTGTGTTTTTTTTGTTCACACTATCTTTCTCACTATGTAGATGGACAAGCAACATGTGGTCAGGATGGCCGAGTGGTCTAAGCCGCTGCGTTAAGGCCGCAGTCTCTCCTGGAGGCATGGGTTCGAATCCCACTTCTGACAAAACTTTAAGTCCATTTTGTCTCTGCGTTCCTTCAGAATCTCAGCTAAAAATTGGCAGTGCATAAAATATCTGAATAAGTACCAAACTTCAGTTTCAACTGCAAATGAATTTGCCCAATTCTGTCTTCAAGCTCTTATAATATTCTTCTAGCACTAGTGGTGTTTTATGTGTTTTTTGGGGGGTGCCTAAAAAATCCCTTTTATTGAAGAAATGGCTTACATTCAGTCTTGTGATATTTTTGGTTTCCAATAAGTAGATTTTTAATTTTATGTAACCACATTTTCTAATGATCCATTCAAGAGATGTTTCCACTATGAAATGAAGAGCAAGGGGAAAGAGCAAAAATGATAGAGCGAGTGAGTGAGATGGGGTGTTGAGGAAGGAGAAAATGAAACAAAGACAGAGTGAGTGAACGGCAGGTAGGCATAGAAGAGGAGACTAGAAGTGAAAGTGACTTGCTTTTCCCTGCTCTTGACCTCCCACCCATCTCAAACCAATCACAAACATACCTTCTATGCAACGTTGGTATGCAGAACTTCACTCCTCAGCCAGTGAGGGTGAGTCCCAAGCCAGGGGCTAGAGAGCAAAAGAATGGATGTGCTCAGACGTTCCTTGCTAGGGACAGTTGATCTGAAACAAGGCCTGCTCTCTTGTTTCCAGCAAGGATCTAGAAATTCTGCATGAATGTGCAAGGCACATTGACAGCATAAATTTGCATAAACTGCCCCACCTTCTGCCTTCCTACTTCCTGAGCAGTAGTTGTTTGTGTATAGAGAGAAAGGTCGCAGGCAAGGTAATTTTGTGAGTAGGATACAGAACCCTAAATAGCTGGTGAGAGGTATAAGTTATTCTAAAAGCATAAAAACAGTACACCTGTGAAATGAAATGCTTTCATATGTGATCTTCTGTGTTTATTGTCCTGTGCAAAAAGTTGCACCTTGTGTTTGAAGGTTGAAATTATTTCAAGCTTGCATGGACGCAGAAATTTCTGAGTGACTTTTATACATTTCTTAGGACTCTGCACTGTCAGGATGGCCGAGTGGTCTAAGGCGCTGTGTTTAGGCCGCAGTCTTCTCTGGAGGCGTGGGTTCGAATCCCACTTCTGAAATGACTTTTGGAGATATAATCTTCTTCATCAGGATAACATCTGATGGAAGTTGCTTCTGTTCGTCTTCACCTGGGACGTTATTCTGTCCTCGTCTAGTCAAGAGAGCTTGGGTTTCTCATATATTTCTGTTGTACAAAGTCTTGCTGATAAAGTGCAATCCTTACCAAATGAGCTTATGACCCATGTAAGAGCTCATCTAGAAGAGTCATTCTCTTGTATTCCCTGGCCAGACAGGCCATACAAATTTGGAAGAATGCCAAGCACAAGGTAGACAGCTGGACTCCAGCACACTTACAGCAATTTCCTCAGGGCAGTGATCAGGGGCTGCTTAGATTTGCGAATTCCACCCTATGTTGTGACATTGAGATCCCTTGTTGAATTTGCTTTAGTCAGCCAAGATGTGGCTATTGACTCAATTTCAAAGCAGCTTTGGGCCGTTCAAGTGGCTGGTGAATAGCACTTTCTCTTTGTACTCATTAAAGGTCTAAAGAGTTCTTCATAGGTACTGCTCTGTATGGATTGTTCAAAGATCTGTTGGAAATGCTTATAATGGGATAAATAAATTGAGGGCATGCCTTTTCGGTACCCCACTTGCATGGCTGTCTGGCTTGTGGAAGGTACTGCAAATGCAAGTCAGGATGGCCGAGTGGTCTAAGGCGCTGCGTTCAGGTCGCAGTCTCTTCTGGAGGCGTGGGTTCAAATCCCACTTCTGACAAACCTGTGTTTAATCTTCTTTTTTTTTTAGGGAGAAAATCAGATCATTTCCCTCACATGGGCTTATATGGTTGTCTTTTTGGAAAAGTGCAGTGAGTTTTTTTCTTGCTATAGCCACTCATGGCCTAAGATGTGTGTTTTTTTTGTTCACACTATCTTTCTCACTATGTAGATGAACAAGCAACATGTGGTCAGGATTGCCGAGTGGTCTAAGGCGCTGCGTTAAGGCCGCAGTCTCTCCTGGAGGCGTGGGTTCGAATCCCACTTCTGACAAAACTTTAAGTCCATTTTGTCTCTGCGTTCCTTCAGAATCTCAGCCAAAAATTGGCAGTGCATATAATATCTGAATAAGTACCAAACTTCAGTTTCAACTGCAAATGAATTTGCCCAATTCTGTCTTCAAGCTCGTATAATATTCTTCTAGCACTAGTGGTGTTTTATGTGTTTTTTGGGGGGTGCCTAAAAAATCCCTTTTATTGAAGAAATGGCTTACATTCAGTCTTGTGATATTTTTGGTTTCCAATAAGTAGATTTTTAATTTTATGTAACCTCATTTTCTAATGATCCATTCAAGAGATGTTTCCACTATGAAATGAAGAGCAAGGGGAAAGAGCACAAATGATAGAGCGAGTGAGTGAGATGGGGTGTTGAGGAAGGAGAGAATGAAACAAAGACAGAGTGAGTGAACGGCAGGTAGGCATAGAAGAGGAGACTAGAAGTGAAAGTGACTTGCTTTTCCCTGCTCTTGACCTCCCACCCATCTCAAACCAATCACAAACATACCTTCTATGCAACGTTGGTATGCAGAACTTCACTCCTCAGCCAGTGAGGGTGAGTCCCAAGCCAGGGGCTAGAGAGCAAAAGAATGGATGTGCTCAGACGTTCCTTGCTAGGGACAGTTGATCTGAAACAAGGCCTGCTCTCTTGTTTCCAGCAAGGATCTAGAAATTCTGCATGAATGTGCAAGGCACCTTGACAGCATAAATTTGCATAAACTGCCCCACCTTCTGCCTTCCTACTTCCTGAGCAGTAGTTGTTTGTGTATAGAGAGAAAGGTCGCAGGCAAGGTAATTTTGTGAGTAGGATACAGAACCCTAAATAGCTGGTGAGAGGTATAAGTTATTCTAAAAGCATAAAAACAGTACACCTGTGAAATGAAATGCTTTCATATGTGATCTTCTGTGTTTATTGTCCTGTGCAAAAAGTTGCACCTTGTGTTTGAAGGTTGAAATTATTTCAAGCTTGCATGGACGCAGAAATTTCTGAGTGACTTTTATACATTTCTTAGGACTCTTCACTGTCAGGATGGCCGAGTGGTCTAAGGCGCTGTGTTTAGGCCGCAGTCTCCTCTGGAGGCGTGGGTTCGAATCCCACTTCTGAAATGACTTTTGGAGATATAATCTTCTTCATCAGGATAACATCTGATGGAAGTTGCTTCTGTTCGTCTTCACCTGGGACGTTATTCTGTCCTCGTCTAGTCAAGAGAGCTTGGGTTTCTCATATATTTCTGTTGTACAAAGTCTTGCTGATAAAGTGCAATCCTTACCAAATGAGCTTATGACCCATGTAAGAGCTCATCTAGAAGAGTCATTCTCTTGTATTCCCTGGCCAGACAGGCCATACAAATTTGGAAGAATGCCAAGCACCTGGTAGACAGCTGTACTCCAGCACACTTACAGCAATTTCCTCAGGGCAGTGATCAGGGGCTGCTTAGATTTGCGAATTCCACCCTATGTTGTGACATTGAGATCCCTTGTTGAATTTGCTTTAGTCAGCCAAGATGTGGCTATTGACTCAATTTCAAAGCAGCTTTGCGCCGTTCAAGTGGCTGGTGAAGAGCACTTTCTCTTTGTACTCATTAAAGGTCTAAAGAGTTCTTCATAGGTACTGCTCTGTATGGATTGTTCAAAGATCTGTTGGAAATGCTTATAATGGGATAAATAAATTGAGGGCATGCCTTTTCGGTACCCCACTTGCATGGCTGTCTGGCTTGTGGAAGGTGCTGCAAACGCAAGTCAGGATGGCCGAGTGGTCTAAGGCGCTGCAGTCAGGTCGCAGTCTCTTCTGGAGGCGTGGGTTCAAATCCCACTTCTGACAAACCTGTGTTTAATCTTCTTTTTTCTTGAGGGAGAAAATCAGATCATTTCCTTCACATGGGCTTATATGGTTGTCTTTTTGGAAAACTGCAGTGAGTTTTTTTCTTGCTATAGCCACTCATGGCCTAAGATGTGTGTTTTTTTTGTTCACACTATCTTTCTCACTATGTAGATGAACAAGCAACATGTGGTCATGATGGCCGAGTGGTCTAAGGCGCTGCGTTAAGGCCGCAGTCTCTCCTGGAGGCGTGGGTTCGAATCACACTTCTGACAAAACTTTAAGTCCATTTTGTCTCTGCGTTCCTTCAGAATCTCAGCTAAAAATTGGCACTGCATATAATATCTGAATAAGTACCAAACTTCAGTTTCAACTGCAAATGAATTTGCCCAATTCTGTCCTCAAGCTCGTATAATATTCTTCTAGCACTAGTGGTGTTTTATGTGTTTTTTGGGGGGTGCCTAAAAAATCCCTTTTATTGAAGAAATGGCTTACATTCAGTTTTGTGATATTTTTGGTTTCCAATAAGTAGATTTTTAATTTTATGTAACCTCATTTTCTAATGATCCATTCAAGAGATGTTTCCACTATGAAATGAAGAGCAAGGGGAAAGAGCACAAATGATAGAGCCAGTGAGTGAGATGGGGTGTTGAGGAAGGAGAGAATGAAACAAAGACAGAGTGAGAGAATGGCAGGTAGGCATAGAAGAGGAGACTAGAAGGGAAGGTGACTTGCTTTTCCCTGCTCTTGACCTCACACCCATCTCAAACCAATCACAAACATACCTTCTATGCAACGTTGGTATGCAGAACTTCACTCCTCAGCCAGTGAGGGTGAGTCCCAAGCCAGGGGCTAGAGAGCAAAAGAATGGATGTGCTCAGACGTTCCTTGCTAGGGACAGTTGATCTGAAACAAGGCCTGCTCTCTTGTTTCCAGCAAGGATCTAGAAATTCTGCATGAATCTGCAAGGCACATTGACAGCATAAATTTGCATAAACTGCCCCACCTTCTGCCTTCCTACTTCCTGAGCAGTAGTTGTTTGTGTATAAAGAGAGAGGTCGCAGGCAAGATAATTTTGTGAGTAGGATACAGAACCCTAAATAGCTGGTGAGAGTTATAAGTTATTCTAAAAGCATAAAAACAGTACACCTGTGAAATGAAATGCTTTCATATGTGATCTTCTGTGTATATTGTCCTGTGCAAAAAGTTGCACCTTGTGTTTGAAGGTTGAAATTATTTCAAGCTTGCATGGACGCAGAAATTTATGAGTGACTTTTATACATTTCTTAGGACTCTTCACTGTCAGGATGGCCGAGTGGTCTAAGGCGCTGTGTTTAGGCTGCAGTCTCCTCTGGAGGCGTGGGTTCGAATCCCACTTCTGAAATGACTTTTGGAGATATAATCTTCTTCATCAGGATAACATCTGATGGAAGTTGCATCTGTTCGTCTTCACCTGGGACGTTATTCCGTCCTCGTCTAGTCAAGAGAGCTTGGGTTTCTCATATATTTCTGTTGTACAAAGTCTTGCTGATAAAGTGCAATCCTTACCAAATGAGCTTAGGACCCATGTAAGAGCTCATCTAGAAGAGTCATGCTCTTGTATTCCCTTGCCAGACAGGCCATGCAAATTTGGAAGAATGCCAAGCACCTGGTAGACAGCTGTACTCCAGCACACTTACAGCAATGTCCTCAGGGCTGTGATCATGGGCTGCTTAGATTTGCGTATTCCACCCTATGTTGTGACATTGAGCTCCCTTGTTGAATTTGCTTTAGTCAGCCAAGATGTGGCTGTTGACTCAATTTCAAAGCAGCTTTGGGCCGTTCAAGTGGCTGGTGAATAGCACTTTCTCTTTGTACGCTTTAAAGGTCTAAAGAGTTCTTCATAGGTACTGCTCTGTATGGATTGTTCAAAGATCTGTTGGAAATGCTTATAATGGGATAAATAAATTGAGGGCATGCCTTTTCGGTACCAAACTTGCATGGCTGTCTGGCTTGTGGAAGGTGCTGCAAATGCAAGTCAGGATGGCCGAGTGGTCTAAGGCGCTGCGTTCAGGTCGCAGTCTCTTCTGGAGGCGTGGGTTCAAATCCCACTTCTGACAAACCTGTGTTTAATCTTCTTTTTTCTTGAGGGAGAAAATCAGATAATTTCCCTCACATGGGCTTATATGGTTGTCTTTTTGGAAAAGTGCAGTGAGTTTTTTTCTTGCTATAGCCACTTATGGCCTAAGATGTGTGTTTTTTTTGTTCACACTATCTTTCTCACTATGTAGATGGACAAGCAACATGTGGTCAGGATGGCCGAGTGGTCTAAGCCGCTGCGTTAAGGCCGCAGTCTCTCCTGGAGGCATGGGTTCGAATCCCACTTCTGACAAAACTTTAAGTCCATTTTGTCTCTGCGTTCCTTCAGAATCTCAGCTAAAAATTGGCAGTGCATAAAATATCTGAATAAGTACCAAACTTCAGTTTCAACTGCAAATGAATTTGCCCAATTCTGTCTTCAAGCTCTTATAATATTATTCTAGCACTAGTGGTGTTTTATGTGTTTTTTGGGGGGTGCCTAAAAAATCCCTTTTATTGAAGAAATGGCTTACATTCAGTCTTGTGATATTTTTGGTTTCCAATAAGTAGATTTTTAATTTTATGTAACCACATTTTCTAATGATCCATTCAAGAGATGTTTCCACTATGAAATGAAGAGCAAGGGGAAGGAGCAAAAATGATAGAGCGAGTGAGTGAGATGGGGTGTTGAGGAAGGAGAAAATGAAACAAAGACAGAGTGAGTGAACGGCAGGTAGGCATAGAAGAGGAGACTAGAAGTGAAAGTGACTTGCTTTTCCCTGCTCTTGACCTCCCACCCATCTCAAACCAATCACAAACATACCTTCTATGCAACGTTGGTATGCAGAACTTCACTCCTCAGCCAGTGAGGGTGAGTCCCAAGCCAGGGGCTAGAGAGCAAAAGAATGGATGTGCTCAGACGTTCCTTGCTAGGGACAGTTGATCTGAAACAAGGCCTGCTCTCTTGTTTCCAGCAAGGATCTGGAAATTCTGCATGAATGTGCAAGGCACATTGACAGCATAAATTTGCATAAACTGCCCCACCTTCTGCCTTCCTACTTCCTGAGCAGTAGTTGTTTGTGTATAGAGAGAAAGGTCGCAGGCAAGGTAATTTTGTGAGTAGGATACAGAACCCTAAATAGCTGGTGAGAGGTATAAGTTATTCTAAAAGCATAAAAACAGTACACCTGTGAAATGAAATGCTTTCATATGTGATCTTCTGTGTTTATTGTCCTGTGCAAAAAGTTGCACCTTGTGTTTGAAGGTTGAAATTATTTCAAGCTTGCATGGACGCAGAAATTTCTGAGTGACTTTTATACATTTCTTAGGACTCTTCACTGTCAGGATGGCCGAGTGGTCTAAGGCGCTGTGTTTAGGCCGCAGTCTTCTCTGGAGGCGTGGGTTCGAATCCCACTTCTGAAATGACTTTTGGAGATATAATCTTCTTCATCAGGATAACATCTGATGGAAGTTGCTTCTGTTCGTCTTCACCTGGGACGTTATTCTGTCCTCGTCTAGTCAAGAGAGCTTGGGTTTCTCATATATTTCTGTTGTACAAAGTCTTGCTGATAAAGTGCAATCCTTACCAAATGAGCTTATGACCCATGTAAGAGCTCATCTAGAAGAGTCATTCTCTTGTATTCCCTGGCCAGACAGGCAATACAAATTTGGAAGAATGCCAAGCACCTGGTAGACAGCTGGACTCCAGCACACTTACAGCAATTTCCTCCGGGCAGTGATCAGGGGCTGCTTAGATTTGCGAATTCCACCCTATGTTGTGACATTGAGATCCCTTGTTGAATTTGCTTTAGTCAGCCAAGATGTGGCTATTGACTCAATTTCAAAGCAGCTTTGGGCCGTTCAAGTGGCTGGTGAATAGCACTTTCTCTTTGTACTCATTAAAGGTCTAAAGAGTTCTTCATAGGTACTGCTCTGTATGGATTGTTCAAAGATCTGTTGGAAATGCTTATAATGGGATAAATAAATTGAGGGCATGCCTTTTCGGTACCCCACTTGCATGGCTGTCTGGCTTGTGGAAGGTGCTGCAAATGCAAGTCAGGATGGCCGAGTGGTCTAAGACGCTGCGTTCAGGTAGCAGTCTCTTCTGGAGGCGTGGGTTCAAATCCCACTTCTGACAAACCTGTGTTTAATCTTCTTTTTTCTTGAGTCAGAAAATCAGATCATTTCCCTCACATGGGCTTATATGGTTGTCTTTTTGGAAAAGTGCAGTGAGTTTTTTTCTTGCTATAGCCACTCATGGCCTAAGATGTGTGTTTTTGTTGTTCACACTATCTTTCTCACTATGTAGAAGAACAACCAACATGTGGTCAGGATGGCCGAGTGGTCTAAGGCGCTGCGTTAAGGCCGCAGTCTCTCCTGGAGGCGAGGGTTCGAATCCCATTTCTGACAAAACTTTAAGTCCATTTTGTCTCTGCGTTCCTTCAGAATCTCAGCTAAAAATTGGCAGTGCATATAATATCTGAATAAGTACCAAACTTCAGTTTCAACTGCAAATGAATTTGCCCAATTCTGTCTTCAAGCTCGTATAATATTCTTCTAGCACTAGTGGTGTTTTATGTGTTTTTTGGGGGGTGCCTAAAAAATCCCTTTTATTGAAGAAATGGCTTACATTCAGTCTTGTGATATTTTTGGTTTCCAATAAGTAGATTTTTAATTTTATGTAACCTCATTTTCTAATGATCCATTCAAGAGATGTTTCCACTATGAAATGAAGAGGAAGGGGAAAGAGCACAAATGATAGAGCCAGTGAGTGAGATGGGGTGTTGAGGAAGGAGAGAATGAAACAAAGACAGAGTGAGTGAACGGCAGGTAGGCATAGAAGAGGAGACTAGAAGTGAAGGTGACTTGCTTTTCCCTGCTCTTGACCTCCCACCCATCTCAAACCAATCACAAACATACCTTCTATTCAACGTTGGTATGCAGAACTTCACTCCTCAGCCAGTGAGCGTGAGTCCCAAGCCTGGGGCTAGAGAGCAAAAGAATGGATGTGCTCAGACGTTCCTTGCTAGGGACAGTTGATCTGAAACAAGGCCTGCTCTCTTGTTTCCAGCAAGGATCTAGAAATTCTGCATGAATCTGCAAGGCATATTGACAGCATAAATTTGCATAAACTGCCCCACCTCCTGCCTTCCTACTTCCTGAGCAGTAGTTGTTTGTGTATAAAGAGAGAGGTCGCAGGCAAGGTAATTTTGTGAGTAGGATACAGAACCCTAAATAGCTGGTGAGAGGTATAAGTTATTCTAAAAGCATAAAAACAGTACACCTGTGAAATGAAATGCTTTCATATGTGATCTTCTGTGTTTATTGTCCTGTGCAAAAAGTTGCACCTTGTGTTTGAAGGTTGAAATTATTTCAAGCTTGCATGGACGCAGAAATTTCTGAGTGACTTTTATACATTTCTTAGGACTCTCCACTGTCAGGATGGCCGAGTGGTCTAAGGCGCTGTGTTTAGGCCGCAGTCTCCTCTGGAGGTGTGGGTTCAAATCCCACTTCTGACATGACTTTTGGAGATATAATCTTCTTCATCAGGATAACATCTGATGGAAGTTGCATCTGTTCGTCTTCACCTGGGACGTTATTCCGTCCTCGTCTAGTCAAGAGAGCTTGGGTTTCTCATATATTTCTGTTGTACAAAGTCTTGCTGATGAAGTGCAATCCTTACCAAATGAGCTTAGGACCCATGTAAGAGCTCATCTAGAAGAGTCATGCTCTTGTATTCCCTGGCCAGACAGGCCATGCAAATTTGGAAGAATGCCAAGCACCTGGTAGACAGCTGTACTCCAGCACACTTACAGCAATGTCCTCAGGGCTGTGATCAGGGGCTGCTTAGATTTGCGTATTCCACCCTATGTTGTGACATTGAGCTCCCTTGTTGAATTTGCTTTAGTCAGCCAAGATGTGGCTGTTGACTCAATTTCAAAGCAGCTTTGGGCCGTTCAAGTGGCTGGTGAATAGCACTTTCTCTTTGTACGCTTTAAAGGTCTAAAGAGTTCTTCATAGGTACTGCTCTGTATGGATTGTTCAAAGATCTGTTGGAAATGCTTATAATGGGATAAATAAATTGAGGGCATGCCTTTTCGGTACCAAACTTGCATGGCTGTCTGGCTTGTGGCAGGTGCTGCAAATGCAAGTCAGGATGGCCGAGTGGTCTAAGGCGCTGCGTTCAGGTCGCAGTCTCTTCTGGAGGTGTGGGTTCAAATCCCACTTCTGACAAACCTGTGTTTAATCTTCTTTTTTCTTGAGGGAGAAAATCAGATCATTTCCCTCACATGGGCTTATATGGTTGTCTTTTTGGAAAAGTGCAGTGAGTTTTTTTCTTGCTATAGCCACTTATGGCCTAAGATGTGTGTTTTTTTTGTTCACACTATCTTTCTCACTATGTAGATGGACAAGCAACATGTGGTCAGGATGGCCGAGTGGTCTAAGGCGCTGCGTTAAGGCCGCAGTCTCTCCTGGAGGCATGGGTTCGAGTCCCACTTCTGACAAAACTTTAAGTCCATTTTGTCTCTGCGTTCCTTCAGAATCTCAGCTAAAAATTGGCAGTGCATAAAATATCTGAATAAGTACCAAACTTCAGTTTCAACTGCAAATGCATTTGCCCAATTCTGTCTTCAAGCTCTTATAATATTCTTCTAGCACTAGTGGTGTTTTATGTGTTTTTTGGGGGGTGCCTAAAAAATCCCTTTTATTGAAGAAATGGCTTACATTCAGTCTTGTGATATTTTTGGTTTCCAATAAGTAGATTTTTAATTTTATGTAACCACATTTTCTAATGATCCATTCAAGAGATGTTTCCACTATGAAATGAAGAGCAAGGGGAAAGAGCAAAAATGATAGAGCGAGTGAGTGAGATGGGGTGTTGAGGAAGGAGAAAATGAAACAAAGACAGAGTGAGTGAACGGCAGGTAGGCATAGAAGAGGAGACTAGAAGTGAAAGTGACTTGCTTTTCCCTGCTCTTGACCTCCCACCCATCTCAAACCAATCACAAACATACCTTCTATGCAACGTTGGTATGCAGAACTTCACTCCTCAGCCAGTGAGGGTGAGTCCCAAGCCAGGGGCTAGAGAGCAAAAGAATGGATGTGCTCAGACGTTCCTTGCTAGGGACAGTTGATCTGAAACAAGGCCTGCTCTCTTGTTTCCAGCAAGGATCTAGAAATTCTGCATGAATGTGCAAGGCACATTGACAGCATAAATTTGCATAAACTGCCCCACCTTCTGCCTTCCTACTTCCTGAGCAGTAGTTGTTTGTGTATAGAGAGAAAGGTCGCAGGCAAGGTAATTTTGTGAGTAGGATACAGAACCCTAAATAGCTGGTGAGAGGTATAAGTTATTCTAAAAGCATAAAAACAGTACACCTGTGAAATGAAATGCTTTCATATGTGATCTTCTGTGTTTATTGTCCTGTGCAAAAAGTTGCACCTTGTGTTTGAAGGTTGAAATTATTTCAAGCTTGCATGGACGCAGAAATTTCTGAGTGACTTTTATACATTTCTTAGGACTCTTCACTGTCAGGATGGCCGAGTGGTCTAAGGCGCTGTGTTTAGGCCGCAGTCTTCTCTGGAGGCGTGGGTTCGAATCCCACTTCTGAAATGACTTTTGGAGATATAATCTTCTTCATCAGGATAACATCTGATGGAAGTTGCTTCTGTTCGTCTTCACCTGGGACGTTATTCTGTCCTCGTCTAGTCAAGAGAGCTTGGGTTTCTCATATATTTCTGTTGTACAAAGTCTTGCTGATAAAGTGCAATCCTTACCAAATGAGCTTATGACCCATGTAAGAGCTCATCTAGAAGAGTCATTCTCTTGTATTCCCTGGCCAGACAGGCCATACAAATTTGGAAGAATGCCAAGCACAAGGTAGACAGCTGGACTCCAGCACACTTACAGCAATTTCCTCAGGGCAGTGATCAGGGGCTGCTTAGATTTGCGAATTCCACCCTATGTTGTGACATTGAGATCCCTTGTTGAATTTGCTTTAGTCAGCCAAGATGTGGCTATTGACTCAATTTCAAAGCAGCTTTGGGCCGTTCAAGTGGCTGGTGAATAGCACTTTCTCTTTGTACTCATTAAAGGTCTAAAGAGTTCTTCATAGGTACTGCTCTGTATGGATTGTTCAAAGATCTGTTGGAAATGCTTATAATGGGATAAATAAATTGAGGGCATGCCTTTTCGGTACCCCACTTGCATGGCTGTCTGGCTTGTGGAAGGTACTGCAAATGCAAGTCAGGATGGCCGAGTGGTCTAAGGTGCTGCGTTCAGGTCGCAGTCTCTTCTGGAGGCGTGGGTTCAAATCCCACTTCTGACAAACCTGTGTTTAATCTTCTTTTTTTTTGAGGGAGAAAATCAGATCATTTCCCTCACATGGGCTTATATGGTTGTCTTTTTGGAAAAGTGCAGTGAGTTTTTTTCTTGCTATAGCCACTCATGGCCTAAGATGTGTGTTTTTTTTGTTCACACTATCTTTCTCACTATGTAGATGAACAAGCAACATGTGGTCAGGATTGCTGAGTGGTCTAAGGCGCTGCGTTAAGGCCGCAGTCTCTCCTGGAGGCGTGGGTTCGAATCCCACTTCTGACAAAACTTTAAGTCCATTTTGTCTCTGCGTTCCTTCAGAATCTCAGCCAAAAATTGGCAGTGCATATAATATCTGAATAAGTACCAAACTTCAGTTTCAACTGCAAATGAATTTGCCCAATTCTGTCTTCAAGCTCGTATAATATTCTTCTAGCACTAGTGGTGTTTTATGTGTTTTTTGGGGGGTGCCTAAAAAATCCCTTTTATTGAAGAAATGGCTTACATTCAGTCTTGTGATATTTTTGGTTTCCAATAAGTAGATTTTTAATTTTATGTAACCTCATTTTCTAATGATCCATTCAAGAGATGTTTCCACTATGAAATGAAGAGCAAGGGGAAAGAGCACAAATGATAGAGCGAGTGAGTGAGATGGGGTGTTGAGGAAGGAGAGAATGAAACAAAGACAGAGTGAGTGAACGGCAGGTAGGCATAGAAGAGGAGACTAGAAGTGAAAGTGACTTGCTTTTCCCTGCTCTTGACCTCCCACCCATCTCAAACCAATCACAAACATACCTTCTATGCAACGTTGGTATGCAGAACTTCACTCCTCAGCCAGTGAGGGTGAGTCCCAAGCCAGGGGCTAGAGAGCAAAAGAATGGATGTGCTCAGACGTTCCTTGCTAGGGACAGTTGATCTGAAACAAGGCCTGCTCTCTTGTTTCCAGCAAGGATCTAGAAATTCTGCATGAATGTGCAAGGCACATTGACAGCATAAATTTGCATAAACTGCCCCACCTTCTGCCTTCCTCCTTCCTGAGCAGTAGTTGTTTGTGTATAGAGAGAAAGGTCGCAGGCAAGGTAATTTTGTGAGTAGGATACAGAACCCTAAATAGCTGGTGAGAGGTATAAGTTATTCTAAAAGCATAAAAACAGTACACCTGTGAAATGAAATGCTTTCATATGTGATCTTCTGTGTTTATTGTCCTGTGCAAAAAGTTGCACCTTGTGTTTGAAGGTTGAAATTATTTCAAGCTTGCATGGACGCAGAAATTTCTGAGTGACTTTTATACATTTCTTAGGACTCTTCACTGTCAGGATGGCCGAGTGGTCTAAGGCGCTGTGTTTAGGCCGCAGTCTTCTCTGGAGGCGTGGGTTCGAATCCCACTTCTGAAATGACTTTTGGAGATATAATCTTCTTCATCAGGATAACATCTGATGGAAGTTGCTTCTGTTCGTCTTCACCTGGGACGTTATTCTGTCCTCGTCTAGTCAAGAGAGCTTGGGTTTCTCATATATTTCTGTTGTACAAAGTCTTGCTGATAAAGTGCAATCCTTACCAAATGAGCTTATGACCCATGTAAGAGCTCATCTAGAAGAGTCATTCTCTTGTATTCCCTGGCCAGACAGGCCATACAAATTTGGAAGAATGCCAAGCACAAGGTAGACAGCTGGACTCCAGCACACTTACAGCAATTTCCTCAGGGCAGTGATCAGGGGCTGCTTAGATTTGCGAATTCCACCCTATGTTGTGACATTGAGATCCCTTGTTGAATTTGCTTTAGTCAGCCAAGATGTGGCTATTGACTCAATTTCAAAGCAGCTTTGGGCCGTTCAAGTGGCTGGTGAATAGCACTTTCTCTTTGTACTCATTAAAGGTCTAAAGAGTTCTTCATAGGTACTGCTCTGTATGGATTGTTCAAAGATCTGTTGGAAATGCTTATAATGGGATAAATAAATTGAGGGCATGCCTTTTCGGTACCCCACTTGCATGGCTGTCTGGCTTGTGGAAGGTACTGCAAATGCAAGTCAGGATGGCCGAGTGGTCTAAGGTGCTGCGTTCAGGTCGCAGTCTCTTCTGGAGGCGTGGGTTCAAATCCCACTTCTGACAAACCTGTGTTTAATCTTCTTTTTTTTTGAGGGAGAAAATCAGATCATTTCCCTCACATGGGCTTATATGGTTGTCTTTTTGGAAAAGTGCAGTGAGTTTTTTTCTTGCTATAGCCACTCATGGCCTAAGATGTGTGTTTTTTTTGTTCACACTATCTTTCTCACTATGTAGATGAACAAGCAACATGTGGTCAGGATTGCTGAGTGGTCTAAGGCGCTGCGTTAAGGCCGCAGTCTCTCCTGGAGGCGTGGGTTCGAATCCCACTTCTGACAAAACTTTAAGTCCATTTTGTCTCTGCGTTCCTTCAGAATCTCAGCCAAAAATTGGCAGTGCATATAATATCTGAATAAGTACCAAACTTCAGTTTCAACTGCAAATGAATTTGCCCAATTCTGTCTTCAAGCTCGTATAATATTCTTCTAGCACTAGTGGTGTTTTATGTGTTTTTTGGGGGGTGCCTAAAAAATCCCTTTTATTGAAGAAATGGCTTACATTCAGTCTTGTGATATTTTTGGTTTCCAATAAGTAGATTTTTAATTTTATGTAACCTCATTTTCTAATGATCCATTCAAGAGATGTTTCCACTATGAAATGAAGAGCAAGGGGAAAGAGCACAAATGATAGAGCGAGTGAGTGAGATGGGGTGTTGAGGAAGGAGAGAATGAAACAAAGACAGAGTGAGTGAACGGCAGGTAGGCATAGAAGAGGAGACTAGAAGTGAAAGTGACTTGCTTTTCCCTGCTCTTGACCTCCCACCCATCTCAAACCAATCACAAACATACCTTCTATGCAACGTTGGTATGCAGAACTTCACTCCTCAGCCAGTGAGGGTGAGTCCCAAGCCAGGGGCTAGAGAGCAAAAGAATGGATGTGCTCAGACGTTCCTTGCTAGGGACAGTTGATCTGAAACAAGGCCTGCTCTCTTGTTTCCAGCAAGGATCTAGAAATTCTGCATGAATGTGCAAGGCACATTGACAGCATAAATTTGCATAAACTGCCCCACCTTCTGCCTTCCTACTTCCTGAGCAGTAGTTGTTTGTGTATAGAGAGAAAGGTCGCAGGCAAGGTAATTTTGTGAGTAGGATACAGAACCCTAAATAGCTGGTGAGAGGTATAAGTTATTCTAAAAGCATAAAAACAGTACACCTGTGAAATGAAATGCTTTCATATGTGATCTTCTGTGTTTATTGTCCTGTGCAAAAAGTTGCACCTTGTGTTTGAAGGTTGAAATTATTTCAAGCTTGCATGGACGCAGAAATTTCTGAGTGACTTTTATACATTTCTTAGGACTCTTCACTGTCAGGATGGCCGAGTGGTCTAAGGCGCTGTGTTTAGGCCGCAGTCTCCTCTGGAGGCGTGGGTTCGAATCCCACTTCTGAAATGACTTTTGGAGATATAATCTTCTTCATCAGGATAACATCTGATGGAAGTTGCTTCTGTTCGTCTTCACCTGGGACGTTATTCTGTCCTCGTCTAGTCAAGAGAGCTTGGGTTTCTCATATATTTCTGTTGTACAAAGTCTTGCTGATAAAGTGCAATCCTTACCAAATGAGCTTATGACCCATGTAAGAGCTCATCTAGAAGAGTCATTCTCTTGTATTCCCTGGCCAGACAGGCCATACAAATTTGGAAGAATGCCAAGCACCTGGTAGACAGCTGTACTCCAGCACACTTACAGCAATTTCCTCAGGGCAGTGATCAGGGGCTGCTTAGATTTGCGAATTCCACCCTATGTTGTGACATTGAGATCCCTTGTTGAATTTGCTTTAGTCAGCCAAGATGTGGCTATTGACTCAATTTCAAAGCAGCTTTGCGCCGTTCAAGTGGCTGGTGAAGAGCACTTTCTCTTTGTACTCATTAAAGGTCTAAAGAGTTCTTCATAGGTACTGCTCTGTATGGATTGTTCAAAGATCTGTTGGAAATGCTTATAATGGGATAAATAAATTGAGGGCATGCCTTTTCGGTACCCCACTTGCATGGCTGTCTGGCTTGTGGAAGGTGCTGCAAACACAAGTCAGGATGGCCGAGTGGTCTAAGGCGCTGCAGTCAGGTCGCAGTCTCTTCTGGAGGCGTGGGTTCAAATCCCACTTCTGACAAACCTGTGTTTAATCTTCTTTTTTCTTGAGGGAGAAAATCAGATCATTTCCCTCACATGGGCTTATATGGTTGTCTTTTTGGAAAACTGCAGTGAGTTTTTTTCTTGCTATAGCCACTCATGGCCTAAGATGTGTGTTTTTTTTGTTCACACTATCTTTCTCACTATGTAGATGAACAAGCAACATGTGGTCATGATGGCCGAGTGGTCTAAGGCGCTGCGTTAAGGCCGCAGTCTCTCCTGGAGGCGTGGGTTCGAATCCCACTTCTGACAAAACTTTAAGTCCATTTTGTCTCTGCGTTCCTTCAGAATCTCAGCTAAAAATTGGCACTGCATATAATATCTGAATAAGTACCAAACTTCAGTTTCAACTGCAAATGAATTTGCCCAATTCTGTCCTCAAGCTCGTATAATATTCTTCTAGCACTAGTGGTGTTTTATGTGTTTTTTGGGGGGTGCCTAAAAAATCCCTTTTATTGAAGAAATGGCTTACATTCAGTTTTGTGATATTTTTGGTTTCCAATAAGTAGATTTTTAATTTTATGTAACCTCATTTTCTAATGATCCATTCAAGAGATGTTTCCACTATGAAATGAAGAGCAAGGGGAAAGAGCACAAATGATAGAGCCAGTGAGTGAGATGGGGTGTTGAGGAAGGAGAGAATGAAACAAAGACAGAGTGAGAGAATGGCAGGTAGGCATAGAAGAGGAGACTAGAAGGGAAGGTGACTTGCTTTTCCCTGCTCTTGACCTCACACCCATCTCAAACCAATCACAAACATACCTTCTATGCAACGTTGGTATGCAGAACTTCACTCCTCAGCCAGTGAGGGTGAGTCCCAAGCCAGGGGCTAGAGAGCAAAAGAATGGATGTGCTCAGACGTTCCTTGCTAGGGACAGTTGATCTGAAACAAGGCCTGCTCTCTTGTTTCCAGCAAGGATCTAGAAATTCTGCATGAATCTGCAAGGCACATTGACAGCATAAATTTGCATAAACTGCCCCACCTTCTGCCTTCCTACTTCCTGAGCAGTAGTTGTTTGTGTATAAAGAGAGAGGTCGCAGGCAAGATAATTTTGTGAGTAGGATACAGAACCCTAAATAGCTGGTGAGAGTTATAAGTTATTCTAAAAGCATAAAAACAGTACACCTGTGAAATGAAATGCTTTCATATGTGATCTTCTGTGTATATTGTCCTGTGCAAAAAGTTGCACCTTGTGTTTGAAGGTTGAAATTATTTCAAGCTTGCATGGACGCAGAAATTTATGAGTGACTTTTATACATTTCTTAGGACTCTTCACTGTCAGGATGGCCGAGTGGTCTAAGGCGCTGTGTTTAGGCTGCAGTCTCCTCTGGAGGCGTGGGTTCGAATCCCACTTCTGAAATGACTTTTGGAGATATAATCTTCTTCATCAGGATAACATCTGATGGAAGTTGCATCTGTTCGTCTTCACCTGGGACGTTATTCCATCCTCGTCTAGTCAAGAGAGCTTGGGTTTCTCATATATTTCTGTTGTACAAAGTCTTGCTGATAAAGTGCAATCCTTACCAAATGAGCTTAGGACCCATGTAAGAGCTCATCTAGAAGAGTCATGCTCTTGTATTCCCTTGCCAGACAGGCCATGCAAATTTGGAAGAATGCCAAGCACCTGGTAGACAGCTGTACTCCAGCACACTTACAGCAATGTCCTCAGGGCTGTGATCATGGGCTGCTTAGATTTGCGTATTCCACCCTATGTTGTGACATTGAGCTCCCTTGTTGAATTTGCTTTAGTCAGCCAAGATGTGGCTGTTGACTCAATTTCAAAGCAGCTTTGGGCCGTTCAAGTGGCTGGTGAATAGCACTTTCTCTTTGTACGCTTTAAAGGTCTAAAGAGTTCTTCATAGGTACTGCTCTGTATGGATTGTTCAAAGATCTGTTGGAAATGCTTATAATGGGATAAATAAATTGAGGGCATGCCTTTTCGGTACCAAACTTGCATGGCTGTCTGGCTTGTGGAAGGTGCTGCAAATGCAAGTCAGGATGGCCGAGTGGTCTAAGGCGCTGCGTTCAGGTCGCAGTCTCTTCTGGAGGCGTGGGTTCAAATCCCACTTCTGACAAACCTGTGTTTAATCTTCTTTTTTCTTGAGGGAGAAAATCAGATCATTTCCCTCACATGGGCTTATATGGTTGTCTTTTTGGAAAACTGCAGTGAGTTTTTTTCTTGCTATAGCCACTCATGGCCTAAGATGTGTGTTTTTTTTTGTTCACACTATCTTTCTCACTATGTAGATGAACAAGCATCATGTGGTCAGGATGGCCGAGTGGTCTAAGGCGCTGCGTTAAGGCCGCAGTCTCTCCTGGAGGCGTGGGTTCGAATCCCACTTCTGACAAAACTTTAAGTCCATTTTGTCTCTGCGTTCTTTCAGAATCTCAGCTAAAAATTGGCAGTGCATATAATATCTGAATAAGTACCAAACTTCAGTTTCAACTGCAAATGAATTTGTCCAATTCTGTCTTCAAGCTCGTATAATATTCTTCTAGCACTAGTGGTGTTTTATGTGTTTTTTGGGGGTGCCTAAAAAATCCCTTTTATTGAAGAAATGGCTTACATTCAGTCTTGTGATATTTTTGGTTTCCAATAAGTAGATTTTTAATTTTATGTAACCTCATTTTCTAATGATCCATTCAAGAGATGTTTCCACTATGAAATGAAGAGCAAGGGGAAAGAGCACAAATGATAGACCCAGTGAGTGAGATGGGGTGTTGAGGAAGGAGAGAATGAAACAAAGACAGAGTGAGTGAACGGCAGGTAGGCATAGAAGAGGAGACTAGAAGTGAAAGTGACTTGCTTTTCCCTGCTCTTGACCTCCCACCCATCTCAAACCATTCACAAACATACCTTCTATGCAACGTTGGTATGCAGAACTTCACTCCTCAGCCAGTGAGGGTGAGTCCCAAGCCAGGGGCTAGAGAGCAAAAGAATGGATGTGCTCAGACGTTCCTTGCTAGGGACAGTTGATCTGAAACAAGGCCTGCTCTCTTGTTTCCAGCAAGGATCTAGAAATTCTGCATGAATCTGCAAGGCACATTGACGGCATAAATTTGCATAAACTGCCCCACCTTCTGCCTTCCTACTTCCTGAGCAGTAGTTGTTTGTGTATAAAGAGAGAGGTCGCAGGCAAGATAATTTTGTGAGTAGGATACAGAACCCTAAATAGCTGGTGAGAGTTATAAGTTATTCTAAAAGCATAAAAACAGTACACCTGTAAAATGAAATGCTTTCATATGTGATCTTTTGTGTTTATTGTCCTGTGCAAAAAGTTGCACCTTGTGTTTGAAGGTTGAAATTATTTCAAGCTTGCATGGACGCAGAAATTTATGAGTGACTTTTATACATTTCTTAGGACTCTTCACTGTCAGGATGGCCGAGTGGTCTAAGGCGCTGTGTTTAGGCTGCAGTCTCCTCTGGAGGCGTGGGTTAGAATCCCACTTCTGAAATGACTTTTGGAGATATAATCTTCTTCATCAGGATAACATCTCATGGAAGTTGCATCTGTTCGTCTTCACCTGGGACGTTATTCCGTCCTCGTCTAGTCAAGAGAGCTTGGGTTTCTCATATATTTCTGTTGTACAAAGTCTTGCTGATAAAGTGCAATCCTTACCAAATGAGCTTAGGACCCATGTAAGAGCTCATCTAGAAGAGTCATGCTCTTGTATTCCCTGGCCAGACAGGCCATGCAAATTTGGAAGAATGCCAAGCACCTGGTAGACAGCTGTACTCCAGCACACTTACAGCAATGTCCTCAGGGCTGTGATCAGGGGCTGCTTAGATTTGCGTATTCCACCCTATGTTGTGACATTGAGCTCCCTTGTTGAATTTGCTTTAGTCAGCCAAGATGTGGCTGTTGACTCAATTTCAAAGCAGCTTTGGGCCGTTCAAGTGGCTGGTGAACAGCACTTTCTCTTTGTACGCTTTAAAGGTCTAAAGAGTTCTTCATAGGTACTGCTCTGTATGGATTGTTCAAAGATCTGTTGGAAATGCTTATAATGGGATAAATAAATTGAGGGCATGCCTTTTCGGTACCAAACTTGCATGGCTGTCTGGCTTGTGGAAGGTGCTGGAAATGCAAGTCAAGATGGCCGAGTGGTCTAAGGCGCTGCATTCAGGTCGCAGTCTCTTCTGGAGGCGTGGGTTCAAATCCCACTTCTGACAAACCTGTGTTTAATCTTCTTTTTTCTTGAGGGAGAAAATCAGATCATTTCCCTCACATGGGCTTATATGGTTGTCTTTTTGGAAAAGTGCAGTGAGTTTTTTTCTTTCTATAGCCACTTATGGCCTAAGATGTGTGTTTTTTTTGTTCACACTATCTTTCTCTCTATGTAGATGGACAAGCAACATGTGGTCAGGATGGCCGAGTGGTCTAAGGCGCTGCGTTAAGGCCGCAGTCTCTCCTGGAGGCGTGGGTTCGAATGCCACTTCTGACAAAACTTTAAGTCCATTTTGTCTCTGCGTTCCTTCAGAATCTCAGGTAAAAATTGGCAGTGCATATAATATCTGAATAAGTACCAAACTTCAGTTTCAACTGCAAATGAATTAGCCCAATTCTGTCTTCAAGCTCTTATAATATTCTTCTAGCACTAGTGGTGTTTTATGTGTTTTTTGGGGGGTGCCTAAAAAATCCCTTTTATTGAAGAAATGGCTTACATTCAGTCTTGTGATATTTTTGGTTTCCAATAAGTAGATTTTTAATTTTATGTAACCTCATTTTCCAATGAACCATTCAAGTGATGTTTCCACTATGAAATGAAGAGCAAGGGGAAAGAGCACAAATGATAGAGCGAGTGAGTGAGATGGGGTGTTGAGGAAGGAGAGAATGAAACAAAGACAGAGTGAGTGAACGGCAGGTAGGCATAGAAGAGGAGACTAGAAGTGAAAGTGACTTGCTTTTCCCTGCTCTTGACCTCCCACCCATCTCAAACCAATCACAAACATACCTTCTATGCAACGTTGGTATGCAGAACTTCACTCCTCAGCCAGTGAGGGTGAGTCCCAAGCCAGGGGCTAGAGAGCAAAAGAATGGATGTGCTCAGACGTTCCTTGCTAGGGACAGTTGATCTGAAACAAGGCCTGCTCTCTTGTTTCCAGCAAGGATCTAGAAATTCTGCATGAATGTGCAAGGCACATTGACAGCATAAATTTGCATAAACTGCCCCACCTTCTGCCTTCCTACTTCCTGAGCAGTAGTTGTTTGTGTATAGAGAGAAAGGTCGCAGGCAAGGTAATTTTGTGAGTAGGATACAGAACCCTAAATAGCTGGTGAGAGGTATAAGTTATTCTAAAAGCATAAAAACAGTACACCTGTGAAATGAAATGCTTTCATATGTGATCTTCTGTGTTTATTGTCCTGTGCAAAAAGTTGCACCTTGTGTTTGAAGGTTGAAATTATTTCAAGCTTGCATGGACGCAGAAATTTCTGAGTGACTTTTATACATTTCTTAGGACTCTTCACTGTCAGGATGGCCGAGTGGTCTAAGGCGCTGTGTTTAGACTGCAGTCTCCTCTGGAGACGTGGGTTCGAATCCCACTTCTGAAATGACTTTTGGAGATATAATCTTCTTCATCAGGATAACATCTGATGGAAGTTGCATCTGTTCGTCTTCACCTGGGACGTTATTCCGTCCTCGTCTAGTCAAGAGAGCTTGGGTTTCTCATATATTTCTGTTGTACAAAGTCTTGCTGATAAAGTGCAATCCTTATCAAATGAGCTTAGGACCCATGTAAGAGCTCATCTAGAAGAGTCATGCTCTTGTATTCCCTGGCCAGACAGGCCATGCAAATTTGGAAGAATGCCAAGCACCTGGTAGACAGCTGTACTCCAGCACACTTACAGCAATGTCCTCAGGGCTGTGATCAGGGGCTGCTTAGATTTGCGTATTCCACCCTATGTTGTGACATTGAGCTCCCTTGTTGAATTTGCTTTAGTCAGCCAAGATGTGGCTGTTGACTCAATTTCAAAGCAGCTTTGGGCCGTTCAAGTGGCTGGTGAATAGCACTTTCTCTTTGTACGGTTTAAAGGTCTAAAGAGTTCTTCATAGGTACTGCTCTGTTTGGATTGTTCAAAGATCTGTTGGAAATGCTTATAATGGGATAAATAAATTGAGGGCATGCCTTTTCGGTACCAAACTTGCATGGCTGTCTGGCTTGTGGAAGGTGCTGCAAATGCAAGTCAGGATGGCCGAGTGGTCTAAGGCGCTGCGTTCAGGTAGCAGTCTCTTCTGGAGGCGTGGGTTCAAATCTCACTTCTGACAAACCTGTGTTTAATCTTCTTTTTTCTTGAGGGAGAAAATCAGATCATTTCCCTCACATGGGCTTATATGGTTGTCTTTTTGGAAAAGTGCAGTGAGTTTTTTTCTTGCTATAGCCACTTATGGCCTAAGATGTGTGTTTTTTTTGTTCACACTATCTTTCTCACTATGTAGATGGACAAGCAACATGTGGTCAGGATGGCCGAGTGGTCTAAGGCGCTGCGTTAAGGCCACAGTCTCTCCTGGAGACGTGGGTTCGAATCCCACTTCTGACAAAACTTTAAGTCCATTTTGTCTCTGCGTTCCTTCAGAATCTCAGCTAAAAATTGGCAGTGCATATAATATCTGAATAAGTACCAAACTTCAGTTTCAACTGCAAATGAATTTGCCCAATTCTGTCTTCAAGCTCTTATAATATTCTTCTAGCACTAGTGGTGTTTTATGTGTTTTTTGGGGGGTGCCTAAAAAATCCCTTTTATTGAAGAAATGGCTTACATTCAGTCTTGTGATATTTTTGGTTTCCAATAAGTAGATTTTTAATTTTATGTAACCTCATTTTCTAATGATCCATTCAAGAGATGTTTCCACTATGAAATGAAGAGCAAGGGGAAAGAGCACAAATGATAGAGCGAGTGAGTGAGATGGGGTGTTGAGGAAGGAGAGAATGAAACAAAGACAGAGTGAGTGAACGGCAGGTAGGCATAGAAGAGGAGACTAGAAGTGAAAGTGACTTGCTTTTCCCTGCTCTTGACCTCCCACCCATCTCAAACCAATCACAAACATACCTTCTATGCAACGTTGGTATGCAGAACTTCACTCCTCAGCCAGTGAGGGTGAGTCCCAAGCCAGGGGCTAGAGAGCAAAAGAATGGATGTGCTCAGACGTTCCTTGCTAGGGACAGTTGATCTGAAACAAGGCCTGCTCTCTTGTTTCCAGCAAGGATCTAGAAATTCTGCATGAATGTGCAAGGCACATTGACAGCATAAATTTGCATAAACTGCCCCACCTTCTGCCTTCCTACTTCCTGAGCAGTAGTTGTTTGTGTATAGAGAGAAAGGTCGCAGGCAAAGTAATTTTGTGAGTAGGATACAGAACCCTAAATAGCTGGTGAGAGGTATAAGTTATTCTAACAGCATAAAAACAGTACACCTGTGAAATGAAATGCTTTCATATGTGATCTTCTGTGTTTATTGTCCTGTGCAAAAAGTTGCACCTTGTGTTTGAAGGTTGAAATTATTTCAAGCTTGCATGGACGCAGAAATTTCTGAGTGACTTTTATACATTTCTTAGGACTCTTCACTGTCAGGATGGCCGAGTGGTCTAAGGCGCTGTGTTTAGGCCGCAGTCTCCTCTGGAGGTGTGGGTTCGAATCCCACTTCTGAAATGACTTTTGGAGATATAATCTTCTTCATCAGGATAACATCTGATGGAAGTTGCTTCTGTTCGTCTTCACCTGGGACGTTATTCTGTTCTCGTCTAGTCAAGAGAGCTTGGGTTTCTCATATATTTCTGTTGTACAAAGTCTTGCTGATAAAGTGCAATCCTTACCAAATGAGCTTATGACCCATGTAAGAGCTCATCTAGAAGAGTCATTCTCTTGTATTCCCTGGCCAGACAGGCAATACAAATTTGGAAGCATGCCAAGCACCTGGTAGACAGCTGGACTCCAGCACACTTACAGCAATTTCCTCAGGGCAGTGATCAGGGGCTGCTTAGATTTGCGAATTCCACCCTATGTTGTGACATTGAGATCCCTTGTTGAATTTGCTTTAGTCAGCCAAGATGTGGCTATTGACTCAATTTCAAAGCAGCTTTTTGCCGTTCAAGTGGCTGGTGAATAGCACTTTCTCTTTGTACTCATTAGTACTGCTCTGTATGGATTGTTCAAAGATCTGTTGGAAATGCTTATAATGGGATAAATAAATTGAGGGCATGCCTTTTCGGTACCCCACTTGCATGGCTGTCTGGCTTGTGGAAGGTGCTGCAAATGCAAGTCAGGATGGCCGAGTGGTCTAAGGCGCTGCGTTCAGGTCGCAGTCTCTTCTGGAGGCGTTGGTTCAAATCCCACTTCTGACAAGCCTGTGTTTAATCTTCTTTTTCCTTGAGGGAGAAAATCAGATCATTTCCCTCACATGGGCTTATATGGTTGTCTTTTTGGAAAAGTGCAGTGAGTTTTTTTCTTGCTATAGCCACTCATGGCCTAAGATGTGTGTTTTTTTTGTTCACACTATCTTTCTCACTATGTAGATGAACAAGCAACATGTGGTCAGGATGGCTGAGTGGTCTAAGGCGCTGCGTTAAGGCCGCAGTCTCTCCTGGAGGCGTGGGTTCGAATCCCACTTCTGACAAAACTTTAAGTCCATTTTGTCTCTGCGTTCCTTCAGAATCTCAGCTAAAAATTGGCAGTGCATATAATATCTGAATAAGTACCAAACTTCAGTTTCAACTGCAAATGAATTTGCCCAATTCTGTCTTCAAGCTCGTATAATATTCTTCTAGCACTAGTGGTGTTTTATGTGTTTTTGGGGGGTGCCTAAAAAATCCCTTTTATTGAAGAAATGGCTTACATTCAGTCTTGTGATATTTTTGGTTTCCAATAAGTAGATTTTTAATTTTATGTAACCTCATTTTCTAATGATCCATTCAAGAGATGTTTCCACTATGAAATGAAGAGCAAGGGGAAAGAGTACAAATGATAGAGCCAGTGAGTGAGATGGGGTGTTGAGGAAGGAGAGAATGAAACAAAGACAGAGTGAGTGAACGGCAGGTAGGCATAGAAGAGGAGACTAGAAGTGAAGGTGACTTGCTTTTCCCTGCTCTTGACCTCCCACCCATCTCAAACCAATCACAAACATACCTTCTATGCAACGTTGGTATGCAGAACTTCACTCCTCAGCCAGTGAGGGTGAGTCCCAAGCCAGGGGCTAGAGAGCAAAAGAATTGATGTGCTCAGACGTTCCTTGCTAGGGACAGTTGATCTGAAACAAGGCCTGCTCTCTTGTTTCCAGCAAGGATCTAGAAATTCTGCATGAATCTGCAAGGCACATTGACAGCATAAATTTGCATAAAGTGGCCCACCTTCTGCCTTCCTACTTCCTGAGCAGTAGTTGTTTGTGTATAAAGAGAGAGGTCGCAGGCAAGATAATTTTGTGAGTAGGATACAGAACCCTATATAGCTGGTGAGAGGTATAAGTTATTCTAAAAGCATAAAAACAGTACACCTGTGAAATGAAATGCTTTCATATGTGATCTTCTGTGTTTATTGTCCTGTGCAAAAAGTTGCACCTTGTGTTTGAAGGTTGAAATTATTTCAAGCTTGCATGGACGCAGAAATTTCTGAGTGACTTTTATACATTTCTTAGGACTCTTCACTGTCAGGATGGCCGAGTGGTCTAAGGCGCTGTGTTTAGGCTGCAGTCTTCTCTGGAGGCGTGGTTCGAATCCCACTTCTGAAATGACTTTTGGAGATATAATCTTCTTCATCAGGATAACATCTGATGGAAGTTGCATCTGTTCGTCTTCACCTGGGACGTTATTCTGTCCTCGTCTAGTCAAGAGAGCTTGGGTTTCTCATATATTTCTGTTGTACAAAGTCTTGCTGATAAAGTGCAATCCTTACCAAATGAGCTTAGGACCCATGTAAGAGCTCATCTAGAAGAGTCATGCTCTTGTATTCCCTGGCCAGACAGGCCATGCAAATGTGGAAGAATGCCAAGCACCTGGTAGACAGCTGTACTCCAGCACACTTACAGCAATGTCCTCAGGGCTGTGATCAGGGGCTGCTTAGATTTGCGTATTCCACCCTATGTTGTGACATTGAGCTCCCTTGTTAAATTTGCTTTAGTCAGCCAAAATGTGACTGTTGACTCAATTTAAAAGCAGCTTTGGGCCGTTCAAGTGGCTGGTGAATAGCACTTTCTCTTTGTACGCTTTAAAGGTCTAAAGAGTTCTTCATAGGTACTGCTCTGTATGGATTGTTCAAAGATCTGTTGGAAATGCTTATAATGGGATAAATAAATTGAGGGCATGCCTTTTCGGTAGCAAACTTGCATGGCTGTCTGGCTTGTGGAAGGTGCTGCAAATGCAAGTCAGGATGGCCGAGTGGTCTAAGGCGCTGCGTTCAGGTCGCAGTCTCTTCTGGAGGCGTGGGTTCAAATCCCACTTCTGACAAACCTGTGTTTAATCTTCTTTTTTCTTGAGGGAGAAAATCAGATCATTTCCCTCACATGGGCTTATATGGTTGTCTTTTTGGAAAAGTGCAGTGAGTTTTTTTCCTGCTATAGCCACTTATGGCCTAAGATGTGTGTTTTTTTTTTCACACTATCTTTCTCACTATGTAGATGGACAAGCAACATGTGGTCAGGATGGCCGAGTGGTCTAAGGCGCTGTGTTAAGGCTGCAGTCTCTCCTGGAGGCGTGGGTTCGAATCCCACTTCTGACAAAACTTTAAGTCCATTTTGTCTCTGCGTTCCTTCAGAATCTCAGCTAAAAATTGGCAGTGCATAAAATATCTGAATAAGTACCAAACTTCAGTTTCAACTGCAAATGAATTTGCCCAATTCTGTCTTCAAGCTCTTATATTATTCTTCTAGCACTAGTGGTGTTTTATGTGTTTTTTGGGGGGTGCCTAAAAAATCCCTTTTATTGAAGAAATGGCTTACATTCAGTCTTGTGATATTTTTGGTTTCCAATAAGTAGATTTTTAATTTTATGTAACCTCATTTTCTAATGATCCATTCAAGAGATGTTTCCACTATGAAATGAAGAGCAAGGGGAAAGAGCACAAATGATAGAGCGAGTGAGTGAGATGGGGTGTTGAGGAAGGAGAGAATGAAACAAAGACAGAGTGAGTGAACGGCAGGTAGGCATAGAAGAGGAGACTAGAAGTGAAAGTGACTTGCTTTTCCCTGCTCTTGACCTCCCACCCATCTCAAACCAATCACAAACATACCTTCTATGCAACGTTGGTATGCAGAACTTCACTCCTCAGCCAGTGAGGGTGAGTCCCAAGCCAGGGGCTAGAGAGCAAAAGAATGGATGTGCTCAGACGTTCCTTGCTAGGGACAGTTGATCTGAAACAAGGCCTGCTCTCTTGTTTCCAGCAAGGATCTAGAAATTCTGCATGAATGTGCAAGGCACATTGACAGCATAAATTTGCATAAACTGCCCCACCTTCTGCCTTCCTCCTTCCTGAGCAGTAGTTGTTTGTGTATAGAGAGAAAGGTCGCAGGCAAGGTAATTTTGTGAGTAGGATACAGAACCCTAAATAGCTGGTGAGAGGTATAAGTTATTCTAAAAGCATAAAAACAGTACACCTGTGAAATGAAATGCTTTCATATGTGATCTTCTGTGTTTATTGTCCTGTGCAAAAAGTTGCACCTTGTGTTTGAAGGTTGAAATTATTTCAAGCTTGCATGGACGCAGAAATTTCTGAGTGACTTTTATACATTTCTTAGGACTCTTAACTGTCAGGATGGCCGAGTGGTCTAAGGCGCTGTGTTTAGGCCGCAGTCTCCTCTGGAGGCGTGGGTTCGAATCCCACTTCTGAAATGACTTTTGGAGATATAATCTTCTTCATCAGGATAACATCTGATGGAAGTTGCTTCTGTTCGTCTTCACCTGGGACGTTATTCTGTCCTCGTCTAGTCAAGAGAGCTTGGGTTTCTCATATATTTCTGTTGTACAAAGTCTTGCTGATAAAGTGCAATCCTTACCAAATGAGCTTATGACCCATGTAAGAGCTCATCTAGAAGAGTCATTCTCTTGTATTCCCTGGCCAGACAGGCAATACAAATTTGGAAGAATGCCAAGCACCTGGTAGACAGCTGGACTCCAGCACACTTACAGCAATTTCCTCAGGGCAGTGATCAGGGGCTGCTTAGATTTGCGAATTCCACCCTATGTTGTGACATTGAGATCCCTTGTTGAATTTGCTTTAGTCAGCCAAGATGTGGCTATTGACTCAATTTCAAAGCAGCTTTGGGCCGTTCAAGTGGCTGGTGAATAGCACTTTCTCTTTGTACTCATTAAAGGTCTAAAGAGTTCTTCATAGGTACTGCTCTGTATGGATTGTTCAAAGATCTGTTGGAAATGCTTATAATGGGATAAATAAATTGAGGGCATGCCTTTTCGGTACCCCACTTGCATGGCTGTCTGGCTTGTGGAAGGTGCTGCAAATGCAAGGCAGGATGGCCGAGTGGTCTAAGGCGCTGCGGTCAGGTCGCAGTCTCTTCTGGAGGCGTGGGTTCAAATCCCACTTCTGACAAACCTGTGTTTAATCTTCTTTTTTCTTGAGGGAGAAAATCAGATCATTTCCCTCACATGGGCTTATATGGTTGTCTTTTTGGAAAAGTGCAGTGAGTTTTTTTCTTGCTATAGCCACTCATGGCCTAAGATGTGTGTTTTTTTTGTTCACACTAACTTTCTCACTATGTAGATGAACAAGCAACATGTGGTCATGATGGCCGAGTGGTCTAAGGCGCTGCGTTAAGGCCGCAGTCTCTCCTAGAGGCGTGGGTTCGAATCCCACTTCTGACAAAACTTTAAGTCCATTTTGTCTCTGCGTTCCTTCAGAATCTCAGCTAAAAATTGGCAGTGCATATAATATCTGAATAAGTACCAAACTTCAGTTTCAACTGCAAATGAATTTGCCCAATTCTGTCCTCAAGCTCGTATAATATTCTTCTAGCACTAGTGGTGTTTTATGTGTTTTTTGGGGGGTGCCTAAAAAATCCCTTTTATTGAAGAAATGGCTTACATTCAGTTTTGTGATATTTTTGGTTTCCAATAAGTAGATTTTTAATTTTATGTAACCTCATTTTCTAATGATCCATTCAAGAGATGTTTCCACTATGAAATGAAGAGCAAGGGGAAAGAGCACAAATGATAGAGCCAGTGAGTGAGATGGGGTGTTGAGGAAGGAGAGAATGAAACAAAGACAGAGTGAGAGAACGGCAGGTAGGCATAGAAGAGGAGACTAGAAGTGAAGGTGACTTGCTTTTCCCTGCTCTTGACCTCACACGCATCTCAAACCAATCACAAACATACCTTCTATGCAACGTTGGTATGCAGAACTTCACTCCTCAGCCAGTGAGGGTGAGTCCCAAGCCAGGGGCTAGAGAGCAAAAGAATGGATGTGCTCAGACGTTCCTTGCTAGGGACAGTTGATCTGAAACAAGGCCTGCTCTCTTGTTTCCAGCAAGGATCTAGAAATTCTGCATGAATCTGCAAGGCACATTGACAGCATAAATTTGCATAAACTGCCCCACCTTCTGCCTTCCTACTTCCTGAGCAGTAGTTGTTTGTGTATAAAGAGAGAGGTCGCAGGCAAGATAATTTTGTGAGTAGGATACAGAACCCTAAATAGCTGGTGAGAGTTATAAGTTATTCTAAAAGCATAAAAACAGTACACCTGTGAAATGAAATGCTTTCATATGTGATCTTCTGTGTTTATTGTCCTGTGCAAAAAGTTGCACCTTGTGTTTGAAGGTTGAAATTATTTCAAGCTTGCATGGACGCAGAAATTTATGAGTGACTTTTATACATTTCTTAGGACTCTTCACTGTCAGGATGGCCGAGTGGTCTAAGGTGCTGTGTTTAGGCTGCAGTCTCCTCTGGAGGCGTGGGTTCGAATCCCACTTCTGAAATGACTTTTGGAGATATAATCTTCTTCATCAGGATAACATCTGATGGAAGTTGCATCTGTTCGTCTTCACCTGGGACGTTATTCCGTCCTCGTCTAGTCAAGAGAGCTTGGGTTTCTCATATATTTCTGTTGTACAAAGTCTTGCTGATAAAGTGCAATCCTTACCAAATGAGCTTAGGACCCATGTAAGAGCTCATCTAGAAGAGTCATGCTCTTGTATTCCCTGGCCAGACAGGCCATGCAAATTTGGAAGAATGCCAAGCACCTGGTAGACAGCTGTACTCCAACACACTTACAGCAATGTCCTCAGGGCTGTGATCAGGGGCTGCTTAGATTTGCGTATTCCACCCTATGTTGTGACATTGAGCTCCCTTGTTGAATTTGCTTTAGTCAGCCAAGATGTGGCTGTTGACTCAATTTCAAAGCAGCTTTGGGCCGTTCAAGTGGCTGGTGAATAGCACTTTCTCTTTGTACGCTTTAAAGGTCTAAAGAGTTCTTCATAGGTACTGCTCTGTATGGATTGTTCAAAGATCTGTTGGAAATGCTTATAATGGGATAAATAAATTGAGGGCATGCCTTTTTGGTACCAAACTTGCATGGCTGTCTGGCTTGTGGAAGGTGCTGGAAATGCAAGTCAAGATGGCCGAGTGGTCCAAGGCGCTGCATTCAGGTCGCAGTCTCTTCTGGAGGCGTGGGTTCAAATCCCACTTCTGACAAACCTGTGTTTAATCTTGTTTTTTCTTGAGGGAGAAAATCAGATCATTTCCCTCACATGGGCTTATATGGTTGTCTTTTTGGAAAAGTGCAGTGAGTTTTTTTCTTTCTATAGCCACTTATGGCCTAAGATGTGTGTTTTTTTTGTTCACACTATCTTTCTCGCTATGTAGATGAACAAGCAACATGTGGTCAGGATGGCCGAGTGGTCTAAGGCGTTGTGTTAAGGCCGCAGTCTCTCCTGGAGGCGTGGGTTCGAATCCCACTTCTGACAAAACTTTAAGTCCATTTTGTCTCTGCGTTCCTTCAGAATCTCAGCTAAAAATTGGCAGTGCATAAAATATCTGAATAAGTACCAAACTTCAGTTTCAACTGCAAATGAATTTGCCCAATTCTGTCTTCAAGCTCTTATATTATTCTTCTAGCACTAGTGGTGTTTTATGTGTTTTTTGGGGGGTGCCTAAAAAATCCCTTTTATTGAAGAAATGGCTTCCATTCAGTCTTGTGATATGTTTGGTTTCCAATAAGTAGATTTTTAATTTTATGTAACCTCATTTTCTAATGATCCATTCAAGAGATGTTTCCACTATGAAATGAAGAGCAAGGGGAAAGAGCACAAATGATAGAGCGAGTGAGTGAGATGGGCTGTTGAGGAAGGAGAGAATGAAACAAAGACAGAGTGAGTGAACGGCAGGTAGGCATAGAAGAGGAGACTAGAAGTGAAAGTGACTTGCTTTTCCCTGCTCTTGACCTCCCACCCATCTCAAACCAATCACAAACATACCTTCTATGCAACGTTGGTATGCAGAACTTCACTCCTCTGCCAGTGAGGGTGAGTCCCAAGCCAGGGGCTAGAGAGCAAAAGAATGGATGTGCTCAGACGTTCCTTGCTAGGGACAGTTGATCTGAAACAAGGCCTGCTCTCTTGTTTCCAGCAAGGATCTAGAAATTCTGCATGAATGTGCAAGGCACATTGACAGCATAAATTTGCATAAACTACCCCACCTTCTGCCTTCCTACTTCCTGAGCAGTAGTTGTTTGTGTATAGAGAGAAAGGTCGCAGGCAAGGTAATTTTGTGAGTAGGATACAGAACCCTAAAAAGCTGGTGAGAGGTATAAGTTATTCTAAAAGCATAAAAACAGTACACCTGTGAAATGAAATGCTTTCATATGTGATCTTCTGTGTTTATTGTCCTGTGCAAAAAGTTGCACCTTGTGTTTGAAGGTTGAAATTATTTCAAGCTTGCATGGACGCAGAAATTTCTGAGTGACTTTTATACATTTCTTAGGACTCTTCACTGTCAGGATGGCCGAGTGGTCTAAGGCGCTGTGTTTAGGCCGCAGTCTCCTCTGGAGGCATGGGTTCGAATCCCACTTCTGAAATGACTTTTGGAGATATAATCTTCTTCATCAGGATAACATCTGATGGAAGTTGCTTCTGTTCGTCTTCACCTGGGACGTTATTCTGTCCTCGTCTAGTCAAGAGAGCTTGGGTTTCTCATATATTTCTGTTGTACAAAGTCTTGCTGATAAAGTGCAATCCTTACCAAATGAGCTTATGACCCATGTAAGAGCTCATCTAGAAGAGTCATTCTCTTGTATTCCCTGGCCAGACAGGCCATACAAATTTGGAAGAATGCCAAGCACCTGGTAGACAGCTGGACTCCAGCACACTTACAGCAATTTCCTCAGGGCAGTGATCAGGGGCTGCTTAGATTTGCGAATTCCACCCTATGTTGTGACATTGAGATCCCTTGTTGAATTTGCTTTAGTCAGCCAAGATGTGGCTATTGACTCAATTTCAAAGCAGCTTTGGGCCGTTCAAGTGGCTGGTGAATAGCACTTTCTCTTTGTACTCATTAAAGGTCTAAAGAGTTCTTCATAGGTACTGCTCTGTATGGATTGTTCAAAGATCTGTTGGAAATGCTTATAATGGGATAAATAAATTGAGGGCATGCCTTTTCGGTACCCCACTTGCATGGCTGTCTGGCTTGTGGAAGGTGCTGCAAACGCAAGTCAGGATGGCCGAGTGGTCTAAGGCGCTGCGGTCAGGTCGCAGTCTCTTCTGGAGGCGTGGGTTCAAATCCCACTTCTGACAAACCTGTGTTTAATCTTCTTTTTTCTTGAGGGAGAAAATCAGATCATTTCCCTCACATGGGCTTATATGGTTGTCTTTTTGGAAAACTGCAGTGAGTTTTTTTCTTGCTATAGCCACTCATGGCCTAAGATGTGTGTTTTTTTTGTTCACACTATCTTTCTCACTATGTAGATGAACAAGCAACATGTGGTCATGATGGCTGAGTGGTCTAAGGCGCTGCGTTAAGGCCGCAGTCTCTCCTGGAGGCGTGGGTTCAAATCCCACTTCTGACAAAACTTTAAGTCCATTTTGTCTCTGCGTTCCTTCAGAATCTCAGCTAAAAATTGGCAGTGCATATAATATCTGAATAAATACCAAACTTCAGTTTCAACTGCAAATGAATTTGCCCAATTCTGTCCTCAAGCTCGTATAATATTCTTCTAGCACTAGTGGTGTTTTATGTGTTTTTTGGGGGGTGCCTAAAAAATCCCTTTTATTGAAGAAATGGCTTTCATTCAGTTTTGTGATATTTTTGGTTTCCAATAAGTAGATTTTTAATTTTATGTAACCTCATTTTCTAATGATCCATTCAAGAGATGTTTCCACTATGAAATGAAGAGCAAGGGGAAAGAGCACAAATGATAGAGCCAGTGAGTGAGATGGGGTGTTGAGAAAGGAGAGAATGAAACAAAGACAGAGTGAGAGAACGGCAGGTAGGCATAGAAGAGGAGACTAGAAGTGAAGGTGACTTGCTTTTCCCTGCTCTTGACCTCACACCCATCTCAAACCAATCACAAACATACCTTCTATGCAACGTTGGTATGCAGAACTTCACTCCTCAGCCAGTGAGGGTGAGTCCCAAGCCAGGGGCCAGAGAGCAAAAGAATGGATGTGCTCAGACGTTCCTTGCTAGGGACAGTTGATCTGAAACAAGGCCTGCTCTCTTGTTTCCAGCAAGGATCTAGAAATTCTGCATGAATCTGCAAGGCACATTGACAGCATAAATTTGCATAAACTGCCCCACCTTCTGCCTTCCTACTTCCTGAGCAGTAGTTGTTTGTGTATAAAGAGAGAGGTCGCAGGCAAGATAATTTTGTGAGTAGGATACAGAACCCTAAATAGCTGGTGAGAGTTATAAGTTATTCTAAAAGCATAAAAACAGTACACCTGTGAAATGAAATGCTTTCATATGTGATCTTCTGTGTATATTGTCCTGTGCAAAAAGTTGCACCTTGTGTTTGAAGGTTGAAATTATTTCAAGCTTGCATGGACGCAGAAATTTATGAGTGACTTTTATACATTTCTTAGGACTCTTCACTGTCAGGATGGCCGAGTGGTCTAAGGCGCTGTGTTTAGGCTGCAGTCTCCTCTGGAGGCGTGGGTTCGAATCCCACTTCTGAAATGACTTTTGGAGATATAATCTTCTTCATCAGGATAACATCTGATGGAAGTTGCATCTGTTCGTCTTCACCTGGGACGTTATTCCGTCCTCGTCTAGTCAAGAGAGCTTGGGTTTCTCATATATTTCTGTTGTACAAAGTCTTGCTGATAAAGTGCAATCCTTACCAAATGAGCTTAGGACCCATGTAAGAGCTCATCTAGAAGAGTCATGCTCTTGTATTCCCTGGCCAGACAGGCCATACAAATTTGGAAGAATGCCAAGCAGCACCTGGTAGACAGCTGGACTCCAGCACACTTACAGCAATGTCCTCAGGGCTGTGATCAGGGGCTGCTTAGATTTGCGTATTCCACCCTATGTTGTGACATTGAGCTCCCTTGTTGAATTTGCTTTAGTCAGCCAAGATGTGGCTGTTGACTCAATTTCAAAGCAGCTTTGGGCCGTTCAAGTGGCTGGTGAATAGCACTTTCTCTTTGTACGCTTTAAAGGTCTAAAAAGTTCTTCATAGGTACTGCTCTGTATGGATTGTTCAAAGATCTGTTGGAAATGCTTATAATGGGATAAATAAATTGAGGGCATGCCTTTTCGGTACCAAACTTGCATGGCTGTCTGGCTTGTGGAAGGTGCTGCAAATGCAAGTCAGGATGGCCGAGTGGTCTAAGGCGCTGCGTTCAGGTCGCAGTCTCTTCTGGAGGCGTGGGTTCAAATCCCACTTCTGACAAACCTGTGTTTAATCTTCTTTTTTCTTGAGGGAGAAAATCAGATCATTTCCCTCACATGGGCTTATATGGTTGTCTTTTTGGAAAAGTGCAGTGAGTTTTTTTCTTGCTATAGCCACTTATGGCCTAAGATGTGTGTTTTTTTTGTTCACACTATCTTTCTCACTATGTAGATGGACAAGCAACATGTGGTCAGGATGGCCGAGTGGTCTAAGCCGCTGCGTTAAGGCCGCAGTCTCTCCTGGAGGCATGGGTTCGAATCCCACTTCTGACAAAACTTTAAGTCCATTTTGTCTCTGCGTTCCTTCAGAATCTCAGCTAAAAATTGGCAGTGCATAAAATATCTGAATAAGTACCAAACTTCAGTTTCAACTGCAAATGAATTTGCCCAATTCTGTCTTCAAGCTCTTATAATATTCTTCTAGCACTAGTGGTGTTTTATGTGTTTTTTGGGGGGTGCCTAAAAAATCCCTTTTATTGAAGAAATGGCTTACATTCAGTCTTGTGATATTTTTGGTTTCCAATAAGTAGATTTTTAATTTTATGTAACCACATTTTCTAATGATCCATTCAAGAGATGTTTCCACTATGAAATGAAGAGCAAGGGGAAAGAGCAAAAATGATAGAGCGAGTGAGTGAGATGGGGTGTTGAGGAAGGAGAAAATGAAACAAAGACAGAGTGAGTGAACGGCAGGTAGGCATAGAAGAGGAGACTAGAAGTGAAAGTGACTTGCTTTTCCCTGCTCTTGACCTCCCACCCATCTCAAACCAATCACAAACATACCTTCTATGCAACGTTGGTATGCAGAACTTCACTCCTCAGCCAGTGAGGGTGAGTCCCAAGCCAGGGGCTAGAGAGCAAAAGAATGGATGTGCTCAGACGTTCCTTGCTAGGGACAGTTGATCTGAAACAAGGCCTGCTCTCTTGTTTCCAGCAAGGATCTAGAAATTCTGCATGAATGTGCAAGGCACATTGACAGCATAAATTTGCATAAACTGCCCCACCTTCTGCCTTCCTACTTCCTGAGCAGTAGTTGTTTGTGTATAGAGAGAAAGGTCGCAGGCAAGGTAATTTTGTGAGTAGGATACAGAACCCTAAATAGCTGGTGAGAGGTATAAGTTATTCTAAAAGCATAAAAACAGTACACCTGTGAAATGAAATGCTTTCATATGTGATCTTCTGTGTTTATTGTCCTGTGCAAAAAGTTGCACCTTGTGTTTGAAGGTTGAAATTATTTCAAGCTTGCATGGACGCAGAAATTTCTGAGTGACTTTTATACATTTCTTAGGACTCTTCACTGTCAGGATGGCCGAGTGGTCTAAGGCGCTGTGTTTAGGCCGCAGTCTTCTCTGGAGGCGTGGGTTCGAATCCCACTTCTGAAATGACTTTTGGAGATATAATCTTCTTCATCAGGATAACATCTGATGGAAGTTGCTTCTGTTCGTCTTCACCTGGGACGTTATTCTGTCCTCGTCTAGTCAAGAGAGCTTGGGTTTCTCATATATTTCTGTTGTACAAAGTCTTGCTGATAAAGTGCAATCCTTACCAAATGAGCTTATGACCCATGTAAGAGCTCATCTAGAAGAGTCATTCTCTTGTATTCCCTGGCCAGACAGGCCATACAAATTTGGAAGAATGCCAAGCACAAGGTAGACAGCTGGACTCCAGCACACTTACAGCAATTTCCTCAGGGCAGTGATCAGGGGCTGCTTAAATTTGCGAATTCCACCCTATGTTGTGACATTGAGATCCCTTGTTGAATTTGCTTTAGTCAGCCAAGATGTGGCTATTGACTCAATTTCAAAGCAGCTTTGGGCCGTTCAAGTGGCTGGTGAATAGCACTTTCTCTTTGTACTCATTAAAGGTCTAAAGAGTTCTTCATAGGTACTGCTCTGTATGGATTGTTCAAAGATCTGTTGGAAATGCTTTTAATGGGATAAATAAATTGAGGGCATGCCTTTTCGGTACCCCACTTGCATGGCTGTCTGGCTTGTGGAAGGTACTGCAAATGCAAGTGAGGATGGCCGAGTGGTCTAAGGTGCTGCGTTCAGGTCGCAGTCTCTTCTGGAGGCGTGGGTTCAAATCCCACTTCTGACAAACCTGTGTTTAATCTTCTTTTTTTTTGAGGGAGAAAATCAGATCATTTCCCTCACATGGGCTTATATGGTTGTCTTTTTGGAAAAGTGCAGTGAGTTTTTTTCTTGCTATAGCCACTCATGGCCTAAGATGTGTGTTTTTTTTGTTCACACTATCTTTCTCACTATGTAGATGAACAAGCAACATGTGGTCAGGATGGCCGAGTGGTCTAAGGCGCTGCGTTAAGGCCGCAGTCTCTCCTGGAGGCGTGGGTTCGAATCCCACTTCTGACAAAACTTTAAGTCCATTTTGTCTCTGCGTTCCTTCAGAATCTCAGCCAAAAATTGGCAGTGCATATAATATCTGAATAAGTACCAAACTTCAGTTTCAACTGCAAATGAATTTGCCCAATTCTGTCTTCAAGCTCGTATAATATTCTTCTAGCACTAGTGGTGTTTTATGTGTTTTTTGGGGGGTGCCTAAAAAATCCCTTTTATTGAAGAAATGGCTTACATTCAGTCTTGTGATATTTTTGGTTTCCAATAAGTAGATTTTTAATTTTATGTAACCTCATTTTCTAATGATCCATTCAAGAGATGTTTCCACTATGAAATGAAGAGCAAGGGGAAAGAGCACAAATGATAGAGCCAGTGAGTGAGATGGGGTGTTGAGGAAGGAGAGAATGAAACAAAGACAGAGTGAGTGAACGGCAGGTAGGCATAGAAGAGGAGACTAGAAGTGAAGGTGACTTGCTTTTCCCTGCTCTTGACCTCCCACCCATCTCAAACCAATCACAAACATACCTTCTATGCAACGTTGGTATGCAGAACTTCACTCCTCAGCCAGTGAGGGTGAGTCCCAAGCCAGGGGCTAGAGAGCAAAAGAATGGATGTGCTCGGACGTTCCTTGCTAGGGACAGTTGATCTGAAACAAGGCCTGCTCTCTTGTTTCCAGCAAGGATCTAGAAATTCTGCATGAATGTGTAAGGCACATTGACAGCATAAATTTGCATAAACTGCCCCACCTTCTGCCTTCCTACTTCCTGAGCAGTAGTTGTTTGTGTATAGAGAGAAAGGTCGCAGGCAAGGTAATTTTGTGAGTAGGATACAGAACCCTAAATAGCTGGTGAGAGGTATAAGTTATTCTAAAAGCATAAAAACAGTATACCTGTGAAATGAAATGCTTTCATATGTGATCTTCTGTGTTTATTGTCCTGTGCAAAAAGTTGCACCTTGTGTTTGAAGGTTGAAATTATTTCAAGCTTGCATGGACGCAGAAATTTCTGAGTGACTTTTATACATTTCTTAGGACTCTTCACTGTCAGGATGGCCGAGTGGTCTAAGGCGCTGTGTTTAGGCCGCAGTCTCCTCTGGAGGCGTGGGTTCGAATCCCACTTCTGAAATGACTTTTGGAGATATAATCTTCTTCATCAGGATAACATCTGATGGAAGTTGCTTCTGTTCGTCTTCACCTGGGACGTTATTCTGTCCTCGTCTAGTCAAGAGAGCTTGGGTTTCTCATATATTTCTGTTGTACAAAGTCTTGCTGATAAAGTGCAATCCTTACCAAATGAGCTTATGACCCATGTAAGAGCTCATCTAGAAGAGTCATTCTCTTGTATTCCCTGGCCAGACAGGCAATACAAATTTGGAAGAATGCCAAGCACCTGGTAGACAGCTGGACTCCAGCACACTTACAGCAATGTCCTCAGGGCTGTGATCAGGGGCTGCTTAGATTTGCGTATTCCACCCTATGTTGTGACATTGAGCTCCCTTGTTGAATTTGCTTTAGTCAGCCAAGATGTGGCTGTTGACTCAATTTCAAAGCAGCTTTGGGCCGTTCAAGTGGCTGGTGAATAGCACTTTCTCTTTGTACGCTTTAAAGGTCTAAAGAGTTCTTCATAGGTACTGCTCTGTATGGATTGTCAAAGATCTGTTGGAAATGCTTATAATGGGATAAATAAATTGAGGGCATGCCTTTTCGGTACCAAACTTGCATGGCTGTCTGGCTTGTGGAAGGTGCTGCAAATGCAAGTCAGGATGGCCGAGTGGTCTAAGGCACTGCGTTCAGGTCGCAGTCTCTTCTGGAGGCGTGGGTTCAAATCCCACTTCTGACAAACCTGTGTTTAATCTTCTTTTTTCTTGAGGGAGAAAATCAGATCATTTCCCTCACATGGGCTTATATGGTTGTCTTTTTGGAAAAGTGCAGTGAGTTTTTTTCTTGCTATAGCCACTTATGGCCTAAGATGTGTGTTTTTTTTGTTCACACTATCTTTCTCACTATGTAGATGGACAAGCAACATGTGGTCAGGATGGCCGAGTGGTCTAAGGCGCTGCGTTAAGGCCGCAGTCTCTCCTGGAGGCGTGGGTTCGAATCCCACTTCTGACAAAACTTTAAGTCCATTTTGTCTCTGCGTTCCTTCAGAATCTCAGCAAAAAATTGGCAGTGCATATAATATCTGAATAAGTACCAAACTTCAGTTTCAACTGCAAATGAATTTGCCCAATTCTGTCTTCAAGCTCGTATAATATTCTTCTAGCACTAGTGGTGTTTTATTTGTTTTTTGGGGGGTGCCTAAAAAATCCCTTTTATTGAAGAAATGGCTAATATTCAGTCTTGTGATATTTTTGGTTTCCAATAAGTAGATTTTTAATTTTATGTAACCTCATTTTCTAATGATCCATTCAAGAGATGTTTCCACTATGAAATGAAGAGCAAGGGGAAAGAGCACAAATGATAGAGCCAGTGAGTGAGATGGGGTGTTGAGGAAGGAGAGAATGAAACAAAGACAGAGTGAGTGAACGGCAGGTAGGCATAGAAGAGGAGACTAGAAGTGAAAGTGACTTGCTTTTCCCTGCTCTTGACCTCCCACCCATCTCAAACCAATCACAAACATACCTTTTATGCAACGTTGGTATGCAGAACTTCACTCCTCAGCCAGTGAGGGTGAGTCCCAAGCCAGGGGCTAGAGAGCAAAAGAATGGATGTGCTCAGACGTTCCTTGCTAGGGACAGTTGATCTGAAACAAGGCCTGCTCTCTTGTTTCCAGCAAGGATCTAGAAATTCTGCATGAATCTGCAAGGCACATTGACAGCATAAATTTGCATAAACTGCCCCACCTTCTGCCTTCCTACTTCCTGAGCAGTAGTTGTTTGTGTATAGAGAGAAAGGTCGCAGGCAAGGTAATTTTGTGAGTAGGATACAGAACCCTAAATAGCTGGTGAGAGGTATAAGTTATTCTAAAAGCATAAAAACAGTACACCTGTGAAATGAAATGCTTTCATATGTGATCTTCTGTGTTTATTGTCCTGTGCAAAAAGTTGCACCTTGTGTTTGAAGGTCGAAATTATTTCAAGCTTGCATGGAAGCAGAAATTTCTGAGTGACTTTTATACATTTCTTAGGACTCTTCACTGTCAGGATGGCCGAGTGGTCTAAGGCGCTGTGTTTAGGCTGCAGTCTCCTCTGGAGGCGTGGGTTCGAATCCCACTTCTGAAATGACTTTTGGAGATATAATCTTCTTCATCAGGTTAACATCTGATGGAAGTTGCTTCTGTTCGTCTTCACCTGGGACGTTATTCTGTCCTCGTCTAGTCAAGAGAGCTTGGGTTTCTCATATATTTCTGTTGTACAAAGTCTTGCTGAGAAAGTGCAATCCTTACCAAATGAGCTTATGACCCATGTAAGAGCTCATCTAGAAGAGTCTTTCTGTTGTATTCCCTGGCCAGACAGGCCATACAAATTTGGAAGAATGCCAAGCACCTGGTAGACAGCTGGACTCCAGCACACTTACAGCAATTTCCTCAGGGCAGTGATCAGGGGCTGCTTAGATTTGCGAATTCCACCCTATGTTGTGACATTGAGATCCCTTGTTGAATTTGCTTTAGTCAGCCAAGATGTGGCTATTGACTCAATTTCAAAGCAGCTTTGGGCCGTTCAAGTGGCTGGTGAATAGCACTTTCTCTTTGTACTCATTAAAGGTCTAAAGAGTTCTTCATAGGTACTGCTCTGTATGGATTGTTCAAAGATCTGTTGGAAATGCTTATAATGGGATAAATAAATTGAGGGCATGCCTTTTCGGTACCCCACTTGCATGGCTGTCTGGCTTGTGGAAGGTGCTGCAAATGCAAGTCAGGATGGCCGAGTGGTCTAAGGCGCTGCGTTCAGGTCGCAGTCTCTTCTGGAGGCGTGGGTTCTAATCCCACTTCTGACAAACCTGTGTTTAATCTTCTTTTTTCTTGAGGGAGAAAATCAGATCATTTCCCTCACATGGGCTTATATGGTTGTCTTTTTGGAAAAGTGCAGTGAGTTTTTTTCTTGCTATAGCCACTTACGGCCTAAGATGTGTGTTCTTTTTTGTTCACACTATCTTTCTCACTATGTAGATGGACAAGCAACATGTGGTCAGGATGGCCGAGTGGTCTAAGGCGCTGCGTTAAGGCCGCAGTCTCTCCTGGAGGCGTGGGTTCGAATCCCACTTCTGACAAAACTTTAAGTCCATTTTGTCTCTGCGTTCCTTCAGAATCTCAGCTAAAAATTGGCAGTGCATATAATATCTGAATAAGTACCAAACTTCAGTTTCAACTGCAAATGAATTTGCCCAATTCTGTCTTCAAGCTCTTATAATATTCCTCTAGCACTAGTGGTATTTTATGTGTTTTTTGGGGGGTGCCTAAAAAATCCCTTTTATTGAAGAAATGGCTTACATTCAGTTTTGTGATATTTTTGGTTTCCAATAAGTAGATTTTTAATTTTATGTAACCTCATTTTCTAATGATCCATTCAAGAGATGTTTCCACTATGAAATGAAGAGCAAGGGGAAAGAGCACAAATGATAGAGCCAGTGAGTGAGATGGGGTGTTGAGGAAGGAGAGAATGAAACAAAGACAGAGTGAGAGAACGGCAGGTAGGCATAGAAGAGGAGACTAGAAGTGAAGGTGACTTGCTTTTCCCTGCTCTTGACCTCACACCCATCTCAAACCAATCACAAACATACCTTCTATGCAACGTTGGTATGCAGAACTTCACTCCTCAGCCAGTGAGGGTGAGTCCCAAGCCAGGGGCTAGAGAGCAAAAGAATGGATGTGCTCAGACGTTCCTTGCTAGGGACAGTTGATCTGAAACAAGGCCTGCTCTCTTGTTTCCAGCAAGGATCTAGAAATTCTGAATGAATCTGCAAGGCACATTGACAGCATAAATTTGCATAAACTGCCCCACCTTCTGCCTTCCTACTTCCTGAGCAGTAGTTGTTTGTGTATAAAGAGAGAGGTCGCAGGCAAGATAATTTTGTGAGTAGGATACAGAACCCTAAATAGCTGGTGAGAGTTATAAGTTATTCTAAAAGCATAAAAACAGTACACCTGTGAAATGAAATGCTTTCATATGTGATCTTCTGTGTATATTGTCCTGTGCAAAAAGTTGCACCTTGTGTTTGAAGGTTGAAATTATTTCAAGCTTGCATGGACGCAGAAATTTATGAGTGACTTTTATACATTTCTTAGGACTCTTCACCGTCAGGATGGCCGAGTGGTCTAAGGTGCTGTGTTTAGGCTGCAGTCTCCTCTGGAGGCGTGGGTTCGAATCCCACTTCTGAAATGACTTTTGGAGATATAATCTTCTTCATCAGGATAACATCTGATGGAAGTTGCATCTGTTCGTCTTCACCTGGGACGTTATTCCGTCCTCGTCTAGTCAAGAGAGCTTGGGTTTCTCATATATTTCTGTTGTACAAAGTCTTGCTGATAAAGTGCAATCCTTACCAAATGAGCTTAGGACCCATGTAAGAGCTCATCTAGAAGAGTCATGCTCTTGTATTCCCTTGCCAGACAGGCCATGCAAATTTGGAAGAATGCCAAGCACCTGGTAGACAGCTGTACTCCAGCACACTTACAGCAATGTCCTCAGGGCTGTGATCAGGGGCTGCTTAGATTTGCGTATTCCACCCTATGTTGTGACATTGAGCTCCCTTGTTGAATTTGCTTTAGTCAGCCAAGATGTGGCTGTTGACTCAATTTCAAAGCAGCTTTGGGCCGTTCAAGAGGCTGGTGAATAGCACTTTCTCTTTGTACGCTTTAAAGGTCTAAAGAGTTCTTCATAGGTACTGCTCTGTATGGATTGTTCAAAGATCTGTTGGAAATGCTTATAATGGGATAAATAAATTGAGGGCATGCCTTTTCGGTACCAAACTTGCATGGCTGTCTGGCTTGTGGAAGGTGCTGCACATGCAAGTCAGGATGGCCGAGTGGTCTAAGGTGCTGCGTTCAGGGCGCAGTCTCTTCTGGAGGCGTGGGTTCAAATCCCACTTCTGACAAACCTGTGTTTAATCTTCTTTTTTCTTGAGGGAGAAAATCAGATCATTTCCCTCACATGGGCTTATATGGTTGTCTTTTTGGAAAAGTGCAGTGAGTTTTTTTCTTTCTATAGCCACTTATGGCCTAAGATGTGTGTTTTTTTTGTTCACACTATCTTTCTCACTATGTAGATGGACAAGCAACATGTGGTCAGGATGGCCGAGTGGTCTAAGCCGCTGCGTTAAGGCCGCAGTCTCTCCTGGAGGCATGGGTTCGAATCCCACTTCTGACAAAACTTTAAGTCCATTTTGTCTCTGCGTTCCTTCAGAATCTCAGCTAAAAATTGGCAGTGCATAAAATATCTGAATAAGTACCAAACTTCAGTTTCAACTGCAAATGAATTTGCCCAATTCTGTCTTCAAGCTCTTATAATATTCTTCTAGCACTAGTGGTGTTTTATGTGTTTTTTGGGGGGTGCCTAAAAAATCCCTTTTATTGAAGAAATGGCTTACATTCAGTCTTGTGATATTTTTGGTTTCCAATAAGTAGATTTTTAATTTTATGTAACCACATTTTCTAATGATCCATTCAAGAGATGTTTCCACTATGAAATGAAGAGCAAGGGGAAAGAGCAAAAATGATAGAGCGAGTGAGTGAGATGGGGTGTTGAGGAAGGAGAAAATGAAACAAAGACAGAGTGAGTGAACGGCAGGTAGGCATAGAAGAGGAGACTAGAAGTGAAAGTGACTTGCTTTTCCCTGCTCTTGACCTCCCACCCATCTCAAACCAATCACAAACATACCTTCTATGCAACGTTGGTATGCAGAACTTCACTCCTCAGCCAGTGAGGGTGAGTCCCAAGCCAGGGGCTAGAGAGCAAAAGAATGGATGTGCTCAGACGTTCCTTGCTAGGGACAGTTGATCTGAAACAAGGCCTGCTCTCTTGTTTCCAGCAAGGATCTAGAAATTCTGCATGAATGTGCAAGGCACATTGACAGCATAAATTTGCATAAACTGCCCCACCTTCTGCCTTCCTACTTCCTGAGCAGTAGTTGTTTGTGTATAGAGAGAAAGGTCGCAGGCAAGGTAATTTTGTGAGTAGGATACAGAACCCTAAATAGCTGGTGAGAGGTATAAGTTATTCTAAAAGCATAAAAACAGTACACCTGTGAAATGAAATGCTTTCATATGTGATCTTCTGTGTTTATTGTCCTGTGCAAAAAGTTGCACCTTGTGTTTGAAGGTTGAAATTATTTCAAGCTTGCATGGACGCAGAAATTTCTGAGTGACTTTTATACATTTCTTAGGACTCTTCTCTGTCAGGATGGCCGTGGTCTAAGGCGCTGTGTTTAGGCCGCAGTCTTCTCTGGAGGCGTGGGTTCGAATCCCACTTCTGAAATGACTTTTGGAGATATAATCTTCTTCATCAGGATAACATCTGATGGAAGTTGCTTCTGTTCGTCTTCACCTGGGACGTTATTCTGTCCTCGTCTAGTCAAGAGAGCTTGGGTTTCTCATATATTTCTGTTGTACAAAGTCTTGCTGATAAAGTGCAATCCTTACCAAATGAGCTTATGACCCATGTAAGAGCTCATCTAGAAGAGTCATTCTCTTGTATTCCTTGGCCAGACAGGCAATACAAATTTGGAAGAATGCCAAGCACCTGGTAGACAGCTGGACTCCAGCACACTTACAGCAATTTCCTCAGGGCAGTGATCAGGGGCTGCTTAGATTTGCGAATTCCACCCTATGTTGTGACATTGAGATCCCTTGTTGAATTTGCTTTAGTCAGCCAAGATGTGGCTATTGACTCAATTTCAAAGCAGCTTTGGGCCGTTCAAGTGGCTGGTGAATAGCACTTTCTCTTTGTACTCATTAAAGGTCTAAAGAGTTCTTCATAGGTACTGCTCTGTATGGATTGTTCAAAGATCTGTTGGAAATGCTTATAATGGGATAAATAAATTGAGGGCATGCCTTTTCGGTACCCCACTTGCATGGCTGTCTGGCTTGTGGAAGGTGCTGCAAATGCAAGTCAGGATGGCCGAGTGGTCTTAGACGCTGCGTTCAGGTAGCAGTCTCTTCTGGAGGCGTGGGTTCAAATCCCACTTCTGACAAACCTGTGTTTAATCTTCTTTTTTCTTGAGTCAGAAAATCAGATCATTTCCCTCACATGGGCTTATATGGTTGTCTTTTTGGAAAAGTGCAGTGAGTTTTTTTCTTGTTATAGCCACTCATGGCCTAAGATGTGTGTTTTTGTTGTTCACACTATCTTTCTCACTATGTAGAAGAACAACCAACATGTGGTCAGGATGGCCGAGTGGTCTAAGCTGCTGCATTAAGGCCGCAGTCTCCCCTGGAGGCATGGGTTCGAATTCCACTTCTGACAAATCTTTAAGTCCATTTTGTCTCTGCGTTCCTTCAGAATCTCAGCTAAAAATTGGCAGTGCATAAAATATCTGAATAAGTACCAAACTTCAGTTTCAACTGCAAATGAATTTGCCCAATTCTGTCTTCAAGCTCTTATAATATTCTTCTAGCACTAGTGGTGTTTTATGTGTTTTTTGGGGGGTGCCTAAAAAATCCCTTTTATTGAAGAAATGGCTTACATTCAGTCTTGTGATATTTTTGGTTTCCAATAAGTAGATTTTTAATTTTATGTAACCACATTTTCTAATGATCCATTCAAGAGATGTTTCCACTATGAAATGAAGAGCAAGGGGAAAGAGCAAAAATGATAGAGCGAGTGAGTGAGATGGGGTGTTGAGGAAGGAGAAAATGAAACAAAGACAGTGAGTGAACGGCAGGTAGGCATAGAAGAGGAGACTAGAAGTGAAAGTGACTTGCTTTTCCCTGCTCTTGACCTCCCACCCATCTCAAACCAATCACAAACATACCTTCTATGCAACGTTGGTATGCAGAACTTCACTCCTCAGCCAGTGAGGGTGAGTCCCAAGCCAGGGGCTAGAGAGCAAAAGAATGGATGTGCTCAGACGTTCCTTGCTAGGGACAGTTGATCTGAAACAAGGCCTGCTCTCTTGTTTCCAGCAAGGATCTAGAAATTCTGCATGAATGTGCAAGGCACATTGACAGCATAAATTTGCATAAACTGCCCCACCTTCTGCCTTCCTACTTCCTGAGCAGTAGTTGTTTGTGTATAGAGAGAAAGGTCGCAGGCAAGGTAATTTTGTGAGTAGGATACAGAACCCTAAATAGCTGGTGAGAGGTATAAGTTATTCTAAAAGCATAAAAACAGTACACCTGTGAAATGAAATGCTTTCATATGTGATCTTCTGTGTTTATTGTCCTGTGCAAAAAGTTGCACCTTGTGTTTGAAGGTTGAAATTATTTCAAGCTTGCATGGACGCAGAAATTTCTGAGTGACTTTTATACATTTCTTAGGACTCTTCACTGTCAGGATGGCCGAGTGGTCTAAGGCGCTGTGTTTAGGCCGCAGTCTTCTCTGGAGGCGTGGGTTCGAATCCCACTTCTGAAATGACTTTTGGAGATATAATCTTCTTCATCAGGATAACATCTGATGGAAGTTGCTTCTGTTCGTCTTCACCTGGGACGTTATTCTGTCCTCGTCTAGTCAAGAGAGCTTGGGTTTCTCATATATTTCTGTTGTACAAAGTCTTGCTGATAAAGTGCAATCCTTACCAAATGAGCTTATGACCCATGTAAGAGCTCATCTAGAAGAGTCATTCTCTTGTATTCCCTGGCCAGACAGGCAATACAAATTTGGAAGAATGCCAAGCACCTGGTAGACAGCTGGACTCCAGCACACTTACAGCAATTTCCTCAGGGCAGTGATCAGGGGCTGCTTAGATTTGCGAATTCCACCCTATGTTGTGACATTGAGATCCCTTGTTGAATTTGCTTTAGTCAGCCAAGATGTGGCTATTGACTCAATTTCAAAGCAGCTTTGGGCCGTTCAAGTGGCTGGTGAATAGCACTTTCTCTTTGTACTCATTAAAGGTCTAAAGAGTTCTTCATAGGTACTGCTCTGTATGGATTGTTCAAAGATCTGTTGGAAATGCTTATAATGGGATAAATAAATTGAGGGCATGCCTTTTCGGTACCCCACTTGCATGGCTGTCTGGCTTGTGGAAGGTGCTGCAAATGCAAGTCAGGATGGCCGAGTGGTCTAAGACGCTGCGTTCAGGTAGCAGTCTCTTCTGGAGGCGTGGGTTCAAATCCCACTTCTGACAAACCTGTGTTTAATCTTCTTTTTTCTTGAGTCAGAAAATCAGATCATTTCCCTCACATGGGCTTATATGGTTGTCTTTTTGGAAAAGTGCAGTGAGTTTTTTTCTTGCTATAGCCACTCATGGCCTAAGATGTGTGTTTTTGTTGTTCACACTATCTTTCTCACTATGTAGAAGAACAACCAACATGTGGTCAGGATGGCCGAGTGGTCTAAGGCGCTGCGATAAGACCGCAGTCTCTCCTGGAGGCGAGGGTTCGAATCCCATTTCTGACAAAACTTTAAGTCCATTTTGTCTCTGCGTTCCTTCAGAATCTCAGCTAAAAATTGGCAGTGCATATAATATCTGAATAAGTACCAAACTTCAGTTTCAACTGCAAATGAATTTGCCCAATTCTGTCTTCAAGCTCGTATAATATTGTTCTAGCACTAGTGGTGTTTTATGTGTTTTTTGGGGGGTGCCTAAAAAATCCCTTTTATTGAAGAAATGGCTTACATTCAGTCTTGTGATATTTTTGGTTTCCAATAAGTAGATTTTTAATTTTATGTAACCTCATTTTCTAATGATCCATTCAAGAGATGTTTCCACTATGAAATGAAGAGCAAGGGGAAAGAGCACAAATGATAGAGCCAGTGAGTGAGATGGGGTGTTGAGGAAGGAGAGAATGAAACAAAGACAGAGTGAGTGAACGGCAGGTAGGCATAGAAGAGGAGACTAGAAGTGAAGGTGACTTGCTTTTCCCTGCTCTTGACCTCCCACCCATCTCAAACCAATCACAAACATACCTTCTATGCAACGTTGGTATGCAGAACTTCACTCCTCAGCCAGTGAGGGTGAGTCCCAAGCCAGGGGCTAGAGAGCAAAAGAATGGATGTGCTCGGACGATCCTTGCTAGGGACAGTTGATCTGAAACAAGGCCTGCTCTCTTGTTTCCAGCAAGGATCTAGAAATTCTGCATGAATGTGCAAGGCACAATGACAGCATAAATTTGCATAAACTGCCCCACCTTCTGCCTTCCTACTTCCTGAGCAGTAGTTGTTTGTGTATAGAGAGAAAGGTCGCAGGCAAGGTAATTTTGTGAGTAGGATACAGAACCCTAAATAGCTGGTGAGAGGTATAAGTTATTCTAAAAGCATAAAAACAGTATACCTGTGAAATGAAATGCTTTCATATGTGATCTTCTGTGTTTATTGTCCTGTGCAAAAAGTTGCACCTTGTGTTTGAAGGTTGAAATTATTTCAAGCTTGCATGGACGCAGAAATTTCTGAGTGACTTTTATACATTTCTTAGGACTCTTCACTGTCAGGATGGCCGAGTGGTCTAAGGCGCTGTGTTTAGGCCGCAGTCTCCTCTGGAGGCGTGGGTTCGAATCCCACTTCTGAAATGACTTTTGGAGATATAATCTTCTTCATCAGGATAACATCTGATGGAAGTTGCTTCTGTTCGTCTTCACCTGGGACGTTATTCTGTCCTCGTCTAGTCAAGAGAGCTTGGGTTTCTCATATATTTCTGTTGTACAAAGTCTTGCTGATAAAGTGCAATCCTTACCAAATGAGCTTATGACCCATGTAAGAGCTCATCTAGAAGAGTCATTCTCTTGTATTCCCTGGCCAGACAGGCAATACAAATTTGGAAGAATGCCAAGCACCTGGTAGACAGCTGGACTCCAGCACACTTACAGCAATTTCCTCAGGGCAGTGATCAGGGGCTGCTTAGATTTGCGAATTCCACCCTATGTTGTGACATTGAGATCCCTTGTTGAATTTGCTTTAGTCAGCCAAGATGTGGCTATTGACTCAATTTCAAAGCAGCTTTGGGCCGTTCAAGTGGCTGGTGAATAGCACTTTCTCTTTGTACTCATTAAAGGTCTAAAGAGTTCTTCATAGGTACTGCTCTGTATGGATTGTTCAAAGATCTGTTGGAAATGCTTATAATGGGATAAATAAATTGAGGGCATGCCTTTTCGGTACCCCACTTGCATGGCTGTCTGGCTTGTGGAAGGTGCTGCAAATGCAAGTCAGGATGGCCGAGTGGTCTAAGACGCTGCGTTCAGGTAGCAGTCTCTTCTGGAGGCGTGGGTTCAAATCCCACTTCTGACAAACCTGTGTTTAATCTTCTTTTTTCTTGAGTCAGAAAATCAGATCATTTCCCTCACATGGGCTTATATGGTTGTCTTTTTGGAAAAGTGCAGTGAGTTTTTTTCTTGCTATAGCCACTCATGGCCTAAGATGTGTGTTTTTGTTGTTCACACTATCTTTCTCACTATGTAGAAGAACAACCAACATGTGGTCAGGATGGCCGAGTGGTCTAAGGCGCTGCGATAAGGCCGCAGTCTCTCCTGGAGGCGAGGGTTCGAATCCCATTTCTGACAAAACTTTAAGTCCATTTTGTCTCTGCGTTCCTTCAGAATCTCAGCTAAAAATTGGCAGTGCATATAATATCTGAATAAGTACCAAACTTCAGTTTCAACTGCAAATGAATTTGCCCAATTCTGTCTTCAAGCTCGTATAATATTGTTCTAGCACTAGTGGTGTTTTATGTGTTTTTTGGGGGGTGCCTAAAAAATCCCTTTTATTGAAGAAATGGCTTACATTCAGTCTTGTGATATTTTTGGTTTCCAATAAGTAGATTTTTAATTTTATGTAACCTCATTTTCTAATGATCCATTCAAGAGATGTTTCCACTATGAAATGAAGAGCAAGGGGAAAGAGCACAAATGATAGAGCCAGTGAGTGAGATGGGGTGTTGAGGAAGGAGAGAATGAAACAAAGACAGAGTGAGTGAACGGCAGGTAGGCATAGAAGAGGAGACTAGAAGTGAAGGTGACTTGCTTTTCCCTGCTCTTGACCTCCCACCCATCTCAAACCAATCACAAACATACCTTCTATGCAACGTTGGTATGCAGAACTTCACTCCTCAGCCAGTGAGGGTGAGTCCCAAGCCAGGGGCTAGAGAGCAAAAGAATGGATGTGCTCGGACGATCCTTGCTAGGGACAGTTGATCTGAAACAAGGCCTGCTCTCTTGTTTCCAGCAAGGATCTAGAAATTCTGCATGAATGTGCAAGTCACAATGACAGCATAAATTTGCATAAACTGCCCCACCTTCTGCCTTCCTACTTCCTGAGCAGTAGTTGTTTGTGTATAGAGAGAAAGGTCGCAGGCAAGGTAATTTTGTGAGTAGGATACAGAACCCTAAATAGCTGGTGAGAGGTATAAGTTATTCTAAAAGCATAAAAACAGTATACCTGTGAAATGAAATGCTTTCATATGTGATCTTCTGTGTTTATTGTCCTGTGCAAAAAGTTGCACCTTGTGTTTGAAGGTTGAAATTATTTCAAGCTTGCATGGACGCAGAAATTTCTGAGTGACTTTTATACATTTCTTAGGACTCTTCACTGTCAGGATGGCCGAGTGGTCTAAGGCGCTGTGTTTAGGCCGCAGTCTCCTCTGGAGGCGTGGGTTCGAATCCCACTTCTGAAATGACTTTTGGAGATATAATCTTCTTCATCAGGATAACATCTGATGGAAGTTGCTTCTGTTCGTCTTCACCTGGGACGTTATTCTGTCCTCGTCTAGTCAAGAGAGCTTGGGTTTCTCATATATTTCTGTTGTACAAAGTCTTGCTGATAAAGTGCAATCCTTACCAAATGAGCTTATGACCCATGTAAGAGCTCATCTAGAAGAGTCATTCTCTTGTATTCCCTGGCCAGACAGGCAATACAAATTTGGAAGAATGCCAAGCACCTGGTAGACAGCTGGACTCCAGCACACTTACAGCAATTTCCTCAGGGCAGTGATCAGGGGCTGCTTAGATTTGCGAATTCCACCCTATGTTGTGACATTGAGATCCCTTGTTGAATTTGCTTTAGTCAGCCAAGATGTGGCTATTGTCTCAATTTCAAAGCAGCTTTGGGCCGTTCAAGTGGCTGGTGAATAGCACTTTCTCTTTGTACTCATTAAAGGTCTAAAGAGTTCTTCATAGGTACTGCTCTGTATGGATTGTTCAAAGATCTGTTGGAAATGCTTATAATGGGATAAATAAATTGAGGGCATGCCTTTTCGGTACCCCACTTGCATGGCTGTCTGGCTTGTGGAAGGTGCTGCAAATGCAAGTCAGGATGGCCGAGTGGTCTAAGACGCTGCGTTCAGGTAGCAGTCTCTTCTGGAGGCGTGGGTTCAAATCCCACTTCTGACAAACCTGTGTTTAATCTTCTTTTTTCTTGAGTCAGAAAATCTGATCATTTCCCTCACATGGGCTTATATGGTTGTCTTTTTGGAAAAGTGCAGTGAGTTTTTTTCTTGCTATAGCCACTCATGGCCTAAGATGTGTGTTTTTGTTGTTCACACTATCTTTCTCACTATGTAGAAGAACAACCGACATGTGGTCAGGATGGCCGAGTGGTCTAAGGCGCTGCGTTAAGGCCGCAGTCTCTCCTGGAGGCGAGGGTTCGAATCCCATTTCTGACAAAACTTTAAGTCCATTTTGTCTCTGCGTTCCTTCAGAATCTCAGCTAAAAATTGGCAGTGCATATAATATCTGAATAAGTACCAAACTTCAGTTTCAACTGCAAATGAATTTGCCCAATTCTGTCTTCAAGCTCGTATAATATTCTTCTAGCACTAGTGGTGTTTTATGTGTTTTTTGGGGGGGTGCCTAAAAAATCCCTTTTATTGAAGAAATGGCTTACATTCAGTCTTGTGATATTTTTGGTTTCCAATAAGTAGATTTTTAATTTTATGTAACCTCATTTTCTAATGATCCATTCAAGAGATGTTTCCACTATGAAATGAAGAGGAAGGGGAAAGAGCACAAATGATAGAGCCAGTGAGTGAGATGGGGTGTTGAGGAAGGAGAGAATGAAACAAAGACAGAGTGAGTGAACGGCAGGTAGGCATAGAAGAGGAGACTAGAAGTGAAGGTGACTTGCTTTTCCCTGCTCTTGACCTCCCACCCATCTCAAACCAATCACAAACATACCTTCTATTCAACGTTGGTATGCAGAACTTCACTCCTCAGCCAGTGAGCGTGAGTCCCAAGCCTGGGGCTAGAGAGCAAAAGAATGGATGTGCTCAGACGTTCCTTGCTAGGGACAGTTGATCTGAAACAAGGCCTGCTCTCTTGTTTCCAGCAAGGATCTAGAAATGCTGCATGAATCTGCAAGGCATATTGACAGCATAAATTTGCATAAACTGCCCCACCTCCTGCCTTCCTACTTCCTGAGCAGTAGTTGTTTGTGTATAAAGAGAGAGGTCGCAGGCAAGGTAATTTTGTGAGTAGGATACAGAACCCTAAATAGCTGGTGAGAGGTATAAGTTATTCTAAAAGCATAAAAACAGTACACCTGTGAAATGAAATGCTTTCATATGTGATCTTCTGTGTTTATTGTCCTGTGCAAAAAGTTGCACCTTGTGTTTGAAGGTTGAAATTATTTCAAGCTTGCATGGACGCAGAAATTTCTGAGTGACTTTTATACATTTCTTAGGACTCTCCACTGTCAGGATGGCCGAGTGGTCTAAGGCGCTGTGTTTAGGCCGCAGTCTCCTCTGGAGGTGTGGGTTCGAATCCCACTTCTGACATGACTTTTGGAGATATAATCTTCTTCATCAGGATAACATCTGATGGAAGTTGCATCTGTTCGTCTTCACCTGGGACGTTATTCCGTCCTCGTCTAGTCAAGAGAGCTTGGGTTTCTCATATATTTCTGTTGTACAAAGTCTTGCTGATGAAGTGCAATCCTTACCAAATGAGCTTAGGACCCATGTAAGAGCTCATCTAGAAGAGTCATGCTCTTGTATTCCCTGGCCAGACAGGCCATGCAAATTTGGAAGAATGCCAAGCACCTGGTAGACAGCTGTACTCCAGCACACTTACAGCAATGTCCTCAGGGCTGTGATCAGGGGCTGCTTAGATTTGCGTATTCCACCCTATGTTGTGACATTGAGCTCCCTTGTTGAATTTGCTTTAGTCAGCCAAGATGTGGCTGTTGACTCAATTTCAAAGCAGCTTTGGGCCGTTCAAGTGGCTGGTGAATAGCACTTTCTCTTTGTACGCTTTAAAGGTCTAAAGAGTTCTTCATAGGTACTGCTCTGTATGGATTGTCAAAGATCTGTTGGAAATGCTTATAATGGGATAAATAAATTGAGGGCATGCCTTTTCGGTACCCCACTTGCATGGCTGTCTGGCTTGTGGAAGGTGCTGCAAATGCAAGTCAGGATGGCTGAGTGGTCTAAGACGCTGCGTTCAGGTAGCAGTCTCTTCTGGAGGCGTGGGTTCAAATCCCACTTCTGACAAACCTGTGTTTAATCTTCTTTTTTCTTGAGTCAGAAAATCAGATCATTTCCCTCACATGGGCTTATATGGTTGTCTTTTTGGAAAAGTGCAGTGAGTTTTTTTCTTGCTATAGCCACTCATGGCCTAAGATGTGTGTTTTTGTTGTTCACACTATCTTTCTCACTATGTAGAAGAACAACCAACATGTGGTCAGGATGGCCGAGTGGTCTAAGCCGCTGCATTAAGGCCGCAGTCTCTCCTGGAGGCATGGGTTCGAATCCCACTTCTGACAAAACTTTAAGTCCATTTTGTCTCTGCGTTCCTTCAGAATCTCAGCTAAAAATTGGCAGTGCATAAAATATCTGAATAAGTACCAAACTTCAGTTTCAACTGCAAATGAATTTGCCCAATTCTGTCTTCAAGCTCTTATAATATTCTTCTAGCACTAGTGGTGTTTTATGTGTTTTTTGGGGGGTGCCTAAAAAATCCCTTTTATTGAAGAAATGGCTTACATTCAGTCTTGTGATATTTTTGGTTTCCAATAAGTAGATTTTTAATTTTATGTAACCACATTTTCTAATGATCCATTCAAGAGATGTTTCCACTATGAAATGAAGAGCAAGGGGAAAGAGCAAAAATGATAGAGCGAGTGAGTGAGATGGGGTGTTGAGGAAGGAGAAAATGAAACAAAGACAGAGTGAGTGAACGGCAGGTAGGCATAGAAGAGGAGATTAGAAGTGAAAGTGACTTGCTTTTCCCTGCTCTTGACCTCCCACCCATCTCAAACCAATCACAAACATACCTTCTATGCAACGTTGGTATGCAGAACTTCACTCCTCAGCCAGTGAGGGTGAGTCCCAAGCCAGGGGCTAGAGAGCAAAAGAATGGATGTGCTCAGACGTTCCTTGCTAGGGACAGTTGATCTGAAACAAGGCCTGCTCTCTTGTTTCCAGCAAGGATCTAGAAATTCTGCATGAATGTGCAAGGCACATTGACAGCATAAATTTGCATAAACTGCCCCACCTTCTGCCTTCCTACTTCCTGAGCAGTAGTTGTTTGTGTATAGAGAGAAAGGTCGCAGGCAAGGTAATTTTGTGAGTAGGATACAGAACCCTAAATAGCTGGTGAGAGGTATAAGTTATTCTAAAAGCATAAAAACAGTACACCTGTGAAATGAAATGCTTTCATATGTGATCTTCTGTGTTTATTGTCCTGTGCAAAAAGTTGCACCTTGTGTTTGAAGGTTGAAATTATTTCAAGCTTGCATGGACGCAGAAATTTCTGAGTGACTTTTATACATTTCTTAGGACTCTTCACTGTCAGGATGGCCGAGTGGTCTAAGGCGCTGTGTTTAGGCCGCAGTCTTCTCTGGAGGCGTGGGTTCGAATCCCACTTCTGAAATGACTTTTGGAGATATAATCTTCTTCATCAGGATAACATCTGATGGAAGTTGCTTCTGTTCGTCTTCACCTGGGACGTTATTCTGTCCTCGTCTAGTCAAGAGAGCTTGGGTTTCTCATATATTTCTGTTGTACAAAGTCTTGCTGATAAAGTGCAATCCTTACCAAATGAGCTTATGACCCATGTAAGAGCTCATCTAGAAGAGTCATTCTCTTGTATTCCCTGGCCAGACAGGCCATACAAATTTGGAAGAATGCCAAGCACAAGGTAGACAGCTGGACTCCAGCACACTTACAGCAATTTCCTCAGGGCAGTGATCAGGGGCTGCTTAGATTTGCGAATTCCACCCTATGTTGTGACATTGAGATCCCTTGTTGAATTTGCTTTAGGCAGCCAAGATGTGGCTATTGACTCAATTTCAAAGCAGCTTTGGGCCGTTCAAGTGGCTGGTGAATAGCACTTTCTCTTTGTACTCATTAAAGGTCTAAAGAGTTCTTCATAGGTACTGCTCTGTATGGATTGTTCAAAGATCTGTTGGAAATGCTTATAATGGGATAAATAAATTGAGGGCATGCCTTTTCGGTACCCCACTTGCATGGCTGTCTGGCTTGTGGAAGGTACTGCAAATGCAAGTCAGGATGGCCGAGTGGTCTAAGGCGCTGCGTTCAGGTCGCAGTCTCTTCTGGAGGCGTGGGTTCAAATCCCACTTCTGACAAGCCTGTGTTTAATCTTCTTTTTTTTTGAGGGAGAAAATCAGATCATTTCCCTCACATGGGCTTATATGGTTGTCTTTTTGGAAAAGTGCAGTGAGTTTTTTTCTTGCTATAGCCACTCATGGCCTAAGATGTGTGTTTTTTTTGTTCACACTATCTTTCTCACTATGTAGATGAACAAGCAACATGTGGTCAGGATGGCCGAGTGGTCTAAGGCGCTGCGTTAAGGCCGCAGTCTCTCCTGGAGGCGTGGGTTCGAATCCCACTTCTGACAAAACTTTAAGTCCATTTTGTCTCTGCGTTCCTTCAGAATCTCAGCCAAAAATTGGCAGTGCATATAATATCTGAATAAGTACCAAACTTCAGTTTCAACTGCAAATGAATTTGCCCAATTCTGTCTTCAAGCTCGTATAATATTCTTCTAGCACTAGTGGTGTTTTATGTGTTTTTTGGGGGGTGCCTAAAAAATCCCTTTTATTGAAGAAATGGCTTACATTCAGTCTTGTGATATTTTTGGTTTCCAATAAGTAGATTTTTAATTTTATGTAACCTCATTTTCTAATGATCCATTCAAGAGATGTTTCCACTATGAAATGAAGAGCAAGGGGAAAGAGCACAAATGATAGAGCCAGTGAGTGAGATGGGGTGTTGAGGAAGGAGAGAATGAAACAAAGACAGAGTGAGTGAACGGCAGGTAGGCATAGAAGAGGAGACTAGAAGTGAAGGTGACTTGCTTTTCCCTGCTCTTGACCTCCCACCCATCTCAAACCAATCACAAACATACCTTCTATGCAACGTTGGTATGCAGAACTTCACTCCTCAGCCAGTGAGGGTGAGTCCCAAGCCAGGGGCTAGAGAGCAAAAGAATGGATGTGCTCGGACGTTCCTTGCTAGGGACAGTTGATCTGAAACAAGGCCTGCTCTCTTGTTTCCAGCAAGGATCTAGAAATTCTGCATGAATGTGCAAGGCACATTGACAGCATAAATTTGCATAAACTGCCCCACCTTCTGCCTTCCTACTTCCTGAGCAGTAGTTGTTTGTGTATAGAGAGAAAGGTCGCAGGCAAGGTAATTTTGTGAGTAGGATACAGAACCCTAAATAGCTGGTGAGAGGTATAAGTTATTCTAAAAGCATAAAAACAGTATACCTGTGAAATGAAATGCTTTCATATGTGATCTTCTGTGTTTATTGTCCTGTGCAAAAAGTTGCACCTTGTGTTTGAAGGTTGAAATTATTTCAAGCTTGCATGGACGCAGAAATTTCTGAGTGACTTTTATACATTTCTTAGGACTCTTCACTGTCAGGATGGCCGAGTGGTCTAAGGCGCTGTGTTTAGGCAGCAGTCTCCTCTGGAGGCGTGGGTTCGAATCCCACTTCTGAAATGACTTTTGGAGATATAATCTTCTTCATCAGGATAACATCTGATGGAAGTTGCTTCTGTTCGTCTTCACCTGGGACGTTATTCTGTCCTCGTCTAGTCAAGAGAGCTTGGGTTTCTCATATATTTCTGTTGTACAAAGTCTTGCTGATAAAGTGCAATCCTTACCAAATGAGCTTATGACCCATGTAAGAGCTCATCTAGAAGAGTCATTCTCTTGTATTCCCTGGCCAGACAGGCAATACAAATTTGGAAGAATGCCAAGCACCTGGTAGACAGCTGGACTCCAGCACACTTACAGCAATTTCCTCAGGGCAGTGATCAGGGGCTGCTTAGATTTGCGAATTCCACCCTATGTTGTGACATTGAGATCCCTTGTTGAATTTGCTTTAGTCAGCCAAGATGTGGCTATTGACTCAATTTCAAAGCAGCTTTGGGCCGTTCAAGTGGCTGGTGAATAGCACTTTCTCTTTGTACTCATTAAAGGTCTAAAGAGTTCTTCATAGGTACTGCTCTGTATGGATTGTTCAAAGATCTGTTGGAAATGCTTATAATGGGATAAATAAATTGAGGGCATGCCTTTTCGGTACCCCACTTGCATGGCTGTCTGGCTTGTGGAAGGTGCTGCAAATGCAAGTCAGGATGGCCGAGTGGTCTAAGACGCTGCGTTCAGGTAGCAGTCTCTTCTGGAGGCGTGGGTTCAAATCCCACTTCTGACAAACCTGTGTTTAATCTTCTTTTTTCTTGAGTCAGAAAATCAGATCATTTCCCTCACATGGGCTTATATGGTTGTCTTTTTGGAAAAGTGCAGTGAGTTTTTTTCTTGCTATAGCCACTCATGGCCTAAGATGTGTGTTTTTGTTGTTCACACTATCTTTCTCACTATGTAGAAGAACAACCAACATGTGGTCAGGATGGCCGAGTGGTCTAAGGCGCTGCGTTAAGGCCGCAGTCTCTCCTGGAGGCGAGGGTTCGAATCCCATTTCTGACAAAACTTTAAGTCCATTTTGTCTCTGCGTTCCTTCAGAATCTCAGCTAAAAATTGGCAGTGCATATAATATCTGAATAAGTACCAAACTTCAGTTTCAACTGCAAATGAATTTGCCCAATTCTGTCTTCAAGCTCGTATAATATTCTTCTAGCACTAGTGGTGTTTTATGTGTTTTTTGGGGGGGTGCCTAAAAAATCCCTTTTATTGAAGAAATGGCTTACATTCAGTCTTGTGATATTTTTGGTTTCCAATAAGTAGATTTTTAATTTTATGTAACCTCATTTTCTAATGATCCATTCAAGAGATGTTTCCACTATGAAATGAAGAGGAAGGGGAAAGAGCACAAATGATAGAGCCAGTGAGTGAGATGGGGTGTTGAGGAAGGAGAGAATGAAACAAAGACAGAGTGAGTGAACGGCAGGTAGGCATAGAAGAGGAGACTAGAAGTGAAGGTGACTTGCTTTTCCCTGCTCTTGACCTCCCACCCATCTCAAACCAATCACAAACATACCTTCTATTCAACGTTGGTATGCAGAACTTCACTCCTCAGCCAGTGAGCGTGAGTCCCAAGCCTGGGGCTAGAGAGCAAAAGAATGGATGTGCTCAGACGTTCCTTGCTAGGGACAGTTGATCTGAAACAAGGCCTGCTCTCTTGTTTCCAGCAAGGATCTAGAAATTCTGCATGAATCTGCAAGGCATATTGACAGCATAAATTTGCATAAACTGCCCCACCTCCTGCCTTCCTACTTCCTGAGCAGTAGTTGTTTGTGTATAAAGAGAGAGGTCGCAGGCAAGGTAATTTTGTGAGTAGGATACAGAACCCTAAATAGCTGGTGAGAGGTATAAGTTATTCTAAAAGCATAAAAACAGTACACCTGTGAAATGAAATGCTTTCATATGTGATCTTCTGTGTTTATTGTCCTGTGCAAAAAGTTGCACCTTGTGTTTGAAGGTTGAAATTATTTCAAGCTTGCATGGACGCAGAAATTTCTGAGTGACTTTTATACATTTCTTAGGACTCTCCACTGTCAGGATGGCCGAGTGGTCTAAGGCGCTGTGTTTAGGCCGCAGTCTCCTCTGGAGGTGTGGGTTCGAATCCCACTTCTGACATGACTTTTGGAGATATAATCTTCTTCATCAGGATAACATCTGATGGAAGTTGCATCTAATCGTCTTCACCTGGGACGTTATTCCGTCCTCGTCTAGTCAAGAGAGCTTGGGTTTCTCATATATTTCTGTTGTACAAAGTCTTGCTGATGAAGTGCAATCCTTACCAAATGAGCTTAGGACCCATGTAAGAGCTCATCTAGAAGAGTCATGCTCTTGTATTCCCTGGCCAGACAGGCCATGCAAATTTGGAAGAATGCCAAGCACCTGGTAGACAGCTGTACTCCAGCACACTTACAGCAATGTCCTCAGGGCTGTGATCAGGGGCTGCTTAGATTTGCGTATTCCACCCTATGTTGTGACATTGAGCTCCCTTGTTGAATTTGCTTTAGTCAGCCAAGATGTGGCTGTTGACTCAATTTCAAAGCAGCTTTGGGCCGTTCAAGTGGCTGGTGAATAGCACTTTCTCTTTGTACGCTTTAAAGGTCTAAAGAGTTCTTCATAGGTACTGCTCTGTATGGATTGTCAAAGATCTGTTGGAAATGCTTATAATGGGATAAATAAATTGAGGGCATGCCTTTTCGGTACCAAACTTGCATGGCTGTCTGGCTTGTGGAAGGTGCTGCAAATGCAAGTCAGGATGGCCGAGTGGTCTAAGGCGCTGCGTTCAGGTCGCAGTCTCTTCTAGAGGCGTGGGTTCAAATCCCACTTCTGACAAACCTGTGTTTAATCTTCTTTTTTCTTGAGGGAGAAAATCAGATCATTTCCCTCACATGGGCTTATATGGTTGTCTTTTTGGAAAAGTGCAGTGAGTTTTTTTCTTGCTATAGCCACTTATGGCCTAAGATGTGTGTTTTTTTTGTTCACACTATCTTTCTCACTATGTAGATGGACAAGCAACATGTGGTCAGGATGGCCGAGTGGTCTAAGGCGCTGCGTTAAGGCCGCAGTCTCTCCTGGAGGCGTGGGTTCGAATCCCACTTCTGACAAAACTTTAAGTCCATTTTGTCTCTGCGTTCCTTCAGAATCTCAGCAAAAAATTGGCAGTGCATATAATATCTGAATAAGTACCAAACTTCAGTTTCAACTGCAAATGAATTTGCCCAATTCTGTCTTCAAGCTCGTATAATATTCTTCTAGCACTAGTGGTGTTTTATTTGTTTTTTGGGGGGTGCCTAAAAAATCCCTTTTATTGAAGAAATGGCTAATATTCAGTCTTGTGATATTTTTGGTTTCCAATAAGTAGATTTTTAATTTTATGTAACCTCATTTTCTAATGATCCATTCAAGAGATGTTTCCACTATGAAATGAAGAGCAAGGGGAAAGAGCACAAATGATAGAGCCAGTGAGTGAGATGGGGTGTTGAGGAAGGAGAGAATGAAACAAAGACAGAGTGAGTGAACGGCAGGTAGGCATAGAAGAGGAGACTAGAAGTGAAAGTGACTTGCTTTTCCCTGCTCTTGACCTCCCACCCATCTCAAACCAATCACAAACATACCTTCTATGCAACGTTGGTATGCAGAACTTCACTCCTCAGCCAGTGAGGGTGAGTCCCAAGCCAGGGGCTAGAGAGCAAAAGAATGGATGTGCTCAGACGTTCCTTGCTAGGGACAGTTGATCTGAAACAAGGCCTGCTCTCTTGTTTCCAGCAAGGATCTAGAAATTCTGCATGAATCTGCAAGGCACATTGACAGCATAAATTTGCATAAACTGCCCCACCTTCTGCCTTCCTACTTCCTGAGCAGTAGTTGTTTGTGTATAGAGAGAAAGGTCGCAGGCAAGGTAATTTTGTGAGTAGGATACAGAACCCTAAATAGCTGGTGAGAGGTATAAGTTATTCTAAAAGCATAAAAACAGTACACCTGTGAAATGAAATGCTTTCATATGTGATCTTCTGTGTTTATTGTCCTGTGCAAAAAGTTGCACCTTGTGTTTGAAGGTCGAAATTATTTCAAGCTTGCATGGACGCAGAAATTTCTGAGTGACTTTTATACATTTCTTAGGACTCTTCACTGTCAGGATGGCCGAGTGGTCTAAGGTGCTGTGTTTAGGCCGCAGTCTCCTCTGGAGACGTGGGTTCGAATCCCACTTCTGAAATGACTTTTGGAGATATAATCTTCTTCATCAGGTTAACATCTGATGGAAGTTGCATCTGTTCGTCTTCACCTGGGACGTTATTCCGTCTTCGTCTAGTCAAGAGAGCTTGGGTTTCTCATATATTTCTGTTGTACAAACTCTTGCTGATAAAGTGCAATCCTTACCAAATGAGCTTAGGACCCATGTAAGAGCTCATCTAGAAGAGTCATGCTCTTGTATTCCCTGGCCAGACAGGCCATGCAAATTTGGAAGAATGCCAACCACCTGGTAGACAGCTGTACTCCAGCACACTTACAGCAATGTCCTCAGGGCTGTGATCAGGGGCTGCTTAGATTTGCGTATTCCACCCTATGTTGTGACATTGAGCTCCCTTGTTGAATTTGCTTTAGTCAGCCAAGATGTGGCTGTTGACTCAATTTCAAAGCAGCTTTGGGCCGTTCAAGTGGCTGGTGAATAGCACTTTCTCTCTGTACGCTTTAAAGGTCTAAAGAGTTCTTCATAGGTACTGCTCTGTATGGATTGTTCAAAGATCTGTTGGAAATGCTTATAATGGGATAAATAAATTGAGGGCATGCCTTTTCGGTACCAAACTTGCATGGCTGTCTGGCTTGTGGAAGGTGCTGCAAATGCAAGTCAGGATGGCCGAGTGGTCTAAGGCGCTGCGTTCAGGTCGCAGTCTCTTCTGGAGGCGTGGGTTGAAATCCCACTTCTGACAAACCTGTGTTTAATCTTCTTTTTTCTTGAGGGAGAAAATCAGATCATTTCCCTCACATGGGCTTATATGGTTGTCTTTTTGGAAAAGTGCAGTGAGTTTTTTTCTTGCTATAGCCACTTATGGCCTAAGATGTGTGTTTTTTTTGTTCACACTATCTTTCTCACTATGTAGATGGACAAGCAACATGTGGTCAGGATGGCCGAGTGGTCTAAGGCGCTGCGTTAAGGCCGCAGTCTCTCCTGGAGGCGTGGGTTCGAATCCCACTTCTGACAAAACTTTAAGTCCATTTTGTCTCTGCGTTCCTTCAGAATCTCAGCAAAAAATTGGCAGTGCATATAATATCTGAATAAGTACCAAACTTCAGTTTCAACTGCAAATGAATTTGCCCAATTCTGTCTTCAAGCTCGTATAATATTCTTCTAGCACTAGTGGTGTTTTATGTGTTTTTTGGGGGGTGCCTAAAAAATCCCTTTTATTGAAGAAATGGCTTACATTCAGTCTTGTGATATTTTTGGTTTCCAATAAGTAGATTTTTAATTTTATGTAACCTCATTTTCTAATGATCCATTCAAGAGATGTTTCCACTATGAAATGAAGAGCAAGGGGAAAGAGCACAAATGATAGAGCGAGTGAGTGAGATGGGGTGTTGAGGAAGGAGAGAATGAAACAAAGACAGAGTGAGTGAACGGCAGGTAGGCATAGAAGAGGAGACTAGAAGTGAAAGTGACTTGCTTTTCCCTGCTCTTGACCTCCCACCCATCTCAAACCAATCACAAACATACCTTCTATGCAACGTTGGTATGCAGAACTTCACTCCTCAGCCAGTGAGGGTGAATCCCAAGCCAGGGGCTAGAGAGCAAAAGAATGGATGTGCTCAGACGTTCCTTGCTAGGGACAGTTGATCTGAAACAAGGCCTGCTCTCTTGTTTCCAGCAAGGATCTAGAAATTCTGCATGAATGTGCAAGGCACATTGACAGCATAAATTTGCATAAACTGCCCCACCTTCTGCCTTCCTACTTCCTGAGCAGTAGTTGTTTGTGTATAAAGAGAGAGGTCGCAGGCAAGATAATTTTGTGAGTAGGATACAGAACCCTAAATAGCTGGTGAGAGGTATAAGTTATTCTAAAAGCATAAAAACAGTACACCTGTGAAATGAAATGCTTTCATATGTGATCTTCTGTGTTTATTGTCCTGTGCAAAAAGTTGCACCTTGTGTTTGAAGGTTGAAATTATTTCAAGCTTGCATGGACGCAGAAATTTATGAGTGACTTTTATACATTTCTTAGGACTCTTCACTGTCAGGATGGCTGAGTGGTCTAAGGCGCTGTGTTTAGGCTGCAGTCTCCTCTGGAGGCGTGGGTTCGAATCCCACTTCTGAAATGACTTTTGGAGATATAATCTTCTTCATCAGGATAACATCTGATGGAAGTTGCATCTGTTCGTCTTCACCTGGGACGTTATTCCGTCCTCGTCTAGTCAAGATAGCTTGGGTTTCTCATATATTTCTGTTGTACAAAGTCTTGCTGATAAAGTGCAATCCTTACCAAATGAGCTTAGGACCCATGTAAGAGCTCATCTAGAAGAGTCATGCTCTTGTATTCCCTGGCCAGACAGGCCATGCAAATTTGGAAGAATGCCAAGCACCTGGTAGACAGCTGTACTCCAGCACACTTACAGCAATGTCCTCAGGGCTGTGATCAGGGGCTGCTTAGATTTACGTATTCCACCCTATGTTGTGACATTGAGCTCCCTTGTTGAATTTGCTTTAGTCAGCCAAGATGTGGCTGTTGACTCAATTTCAAAGCAGCTTTGGGCCGTTCAAGTGGCTGGTGAATAGCACTTTCTCTTTGTACGCTTTAAAGGTCTAAAGAGTTCTTCATAGGTACTGCTCTGTATGGATTGTTCAAAGATCTGTTGGAAATGCTTATAATGGGATAAATAAATTGAGGGCATGCCTTTTCGGTACCAAATTTGCATGGCTGTCTGGCTTGTGGAAGGTGCTGCAAATGCAAGTCTGGATGGCCGAGTGGTCTAAGGTGCTGCGTTCAGGTCGCAGTCTCTTCTGGAGGCGTGGGTTCAAATCCCACTTCTGACAAACCTGTGTTTAATCTTCTTTTTTCTTGAGGGAGAAAATCAGATCATTTCCCTCACATGGGCTTATATGGTTGTCTTTTTGGAAAAGTGCAGTGAGTTTTTTTCTTGCTATAGCCACTTATGGCCTAAGATGTGTGTTTTTTTTGTTCACACTATCTTTCTCACTATGTAGATGGACAAGCAACATGTGGTCAGGATAGCCGAGTGGTCTAAGCCGCTGCGTTAAGGCCGCAGTCTCTCTTGGAGGCATGGGTTTGAATCCCACTTCTGACAAAACTTTAAGTCCATTTTGTCTCTGCGTTCCTTCAGAATCTCAGCTAAAAATTGGCAGTGCATAAAATATCTGAATAAGTACCAAACTTCAGTTTCAACTGCAAATGAATTTGCCCAATTCTGTCTTCAAGCTCTTATAATATTCTTCTAGCACTAGTGGTGTTTTATGTGTTTTTTGGGGGGTGCCTAAAAAATCCCTTTTATTGAAGAAATGGCTTACATTCAGTCTTGTGATATTTTTGGTTTCCAATAAGTAGATTTTTAATTTTATGTAACCTCATTTTCTAATGATCCATTCAAGAGATGTTTCCACTATGAAATGAAGAGCAAGGGGAAAGAGCAAAAATGATAGAGCGAGTGAGTGAGATGGGGTGTTGAGGAAGGAGAAAATGAAACAAAGACAGAGTGAGTGAACGGCAGGTAGGCATAGAAGAGGAGACTAGAAGTGTAAGTGACTTGCTTTTCCCTGCTCTTGACCTCCCACCCATCTCAAACCAATCACAAACATACCTTCTATGCAACGTTGGTATGCAGAACTTCACTCCTCAGCCAGTGAGGGTGAGTCCCAAGCCAGGGGCTAGAGAGCAAAAGAATGGATGTGCTCAGACGTTCCTTGCTAGGGACAGTTGATCTGAAACAAGGCCTGCTCTCTTGTTTCCAGCAAGGATCTAGAAATTCTGCATGAATGTGCAAGGCACATTGACAGCATAAATTTGCATAAACTGCCCCACCTTCTGCCTTCCTACTTCCTGAGCAGTAGTTGTTTGTGTATAGAGAGAAAGGTCGCAGGCAAGGTAATTTTGTGAGTAGGATACAGAACCCTAAATAGCTGGTGAGAGGTATAAGTTATTCTAAAAGCATAAAAACAGTACACCTGTGAAATGAAATGCTTTCATATGTGATCTTCTGTGTTTATTGTCCTGTGCAAAAAGTTGCACCTTGTGTTTGAAGGTTGAAATTATTTCAAGCTTGCATGGACGCAGAAATTTCTGAGTGACTTTTATACATTTCTTAGGACTCTTCACTGTCAGGATGGCCGAGTGGTCTAAGGCGCTGTGTTTAGGCCGCAGTCTCCTCTGGAGGCTTGGGTTCAAATCCCACTTCTGAAATGACTTTTGGAGATATAATCTTCTTCATCAGGATAACATCTGATGGAAGTTGCTTCTGTTCGTCTTCACCTGGGACTTTATTCTGTCCTCGTCTAGTCAAGAGAGCTTGGGTTTCTCATATATTTCTGTTGTACAAAGTCTTGCTGATAAAGTGCAATCCTTACCAAATGAGCTTATGACCCATGTAAGAGCTCATCTAGAAGAGTCATTCTCTTGTATTCCCTGGCCAGACAGGCCATACAAATTTGGAAGAATGCCAAGCACCTGGTAGACAGCTGGACTCCAGCACACTTACAGCAATTTCCTCAGGGCAGTGATCAGGGGCTGCTTAGATTTGCGAATTCCACCCTATGTTGTGACATTGAGATCCCTTGTTGAATTTGCTTTAGTCAGCCAAGATGTGGCTATTGACTCAATTTCAAAGCAGCTTTGGGCCGTTCAAGTGGCTGGTGAATAGCACTTTCTCTTTGTACTCATTAAAGGTCTAAAGAGTTCTTCATAGGTACTGCTCTGTATGGATTGTTCAAAGATCTGTTGGAAATGCTTATAATGGGATAAATAAATTGAGGGCATGCCTTTTCGGTACCAAACTTGCATGGCTGTCTGGCTTGTGGAAGGTGCTGCAAATGCAAGTCAGGATGGCCGAGTGGTCTAAGGCGCTGTGTTCAGGTCGCAGTCTCTTCTGGAGGCGTGGGTTCAAATCCCACTTCTGACAAACCTGTGTTTAATCTTCTTTTTTCTTGAGGGAGAAAATCAGATCATTTCCCTCACATGGGCTTATATGGTTGTCTTTTTGGAAAAGTGCAGTGAGTTTTTTTCTTGCTATAGCCACTTATGGCCTAAGATGTGTGTTTTTTTTGTTCACACTATCTTTCTCACTATGTAGATGGACAAGCAACATGTGGTCAGGATGGCCGAGTGGTCTAAGGCGCTGCGTTAAGGCCGCAGTCTCTCCTGGAGGCGTGGGTTCGAATCCCACTTCTGACAAAACTTTAAGTCCATTTTGTCTCTGCGTTCCTTCAGAATCTCAGCTAAAAATTGGCAGTGCATATAATATCTGAATAAGTACCAAACTTCAGTTTCAACTGCAAATGAATTTGCCCAATTCTGTCTTCAAGCTCTTATAATATTCGTCTAGCACTAGTGGTGTTTTATGTGTTTTTTGGGGGGTGCCTAAAAAATCCCTTTTATTGAAGAAATGGCTTACATTCAGTCTTGTGATATTTTTGGTTTCCAATAAGTAGATTTTTAATTTTATGTAACCTCATTTTCTAATGATCCATTCAAGAGATGTTTCCACTATGAAATGAAGAGCAAGGGGAAAGAGCACAAATGATAGAGCGAGTGAGTGAGATGGGGTGTTGAGGAAGGAGAGAATGAAACAAAGACAGAGTGAGTGAAGAGCAGGTAGGCATAGAAGAGGAGACTAGAAGTGAAAGTGACTTGCTTTTCCTTGCTCTTGACCTCCCACCCATCTCAAACCAATCACAAACATACCTTCTATGCAACGTTGGTATGCAGAACTTCACTCCTCAGCCAGTGAGGGTGAGTCCCAAGCCAGGGGCTAGAGAGCAAAAGAATGGATGTGCTCAGACGTTCCTTGCTAGGGACAGTTGATCTGAAACAAGGCCTGCTCTCTTGTTTCCAGCAAGGATCTAGAAATTCTGCATGAATGTGCAAGGCACATTGACAGCATAAATTTGCATAAACTGCCCCACCTTCTGCCTTCCTACTTCCTGAGCAGTAGTTGTTTGTGTATAGAGAGAAAGGTCGCAGGCAAGGTAAATATGTGAGTAGGATACAGAACCCTAAATAGCTGGTGAGAGGTATAAGTTATTCTAAAAGCATAAAAACAGTACACCTGTGAAATGAAATGCTTTCATATGTGATCTTCTGTGTTTATTGTCCTGTGCAAAAAGTTGCACCTTGTGTTTGAAGGTTGAAATTATTTCAAGCTTGCATGGACGCAGAAATTTCTGAGTGACTTTTATACATTTCTTAGGACTCTTCACTGTCAGGATGGCCGAGTGGTCTAAGGCGCTGTGTTTAGGCCGCAGTCTCCTCTGGAGGCGTGGGTTCGAATCCCACTTCTGAAATGACTTTTGGAGATATAATCTTCTTCATCAGGATAACATCTGATGGAAGTTGCTTCTGTTCGTCTTCATCTGGGACGTTATTCTGTCCTCGTCTAGTCAAGAGAGCTTGGGTTTCTCATATATTTCTGTTGTACAAAGTCTTGCTGATAAAGTGCAATCCTTACCAAATGAGCTTATGACCCATGTAAGAGCTCATCTAGAAGAGTCATTCTCTTGTATTCCCTGGCCAGACAGGCAATACAAATTTGGAAGAATGCCAAGCACCTGGTAGACAGCTGGACTCCAGCACACTTACAGCAATTTCCTCAGGGCAGTGATCAGGGGCTGCTTAGATTTGCGAATTCCACCCTATGTTGTGACATTGAGATCCCTTGTTGAATTTGCTTTAGTCAGCCAAGATGTGGCTATTGACTCAATTTCAAAGCAGCTTTGGGCCGTTCAAGTGGCTGGTGAATAGCACTTTCTCTTTGTACTCATTAAAGGTCTAAAGAGTTCTTCATAGGTACTGCTCTGTATGGATTGTTCAAAGATCTGTTGGAAATGCTTATAATGGGATAAATAAATTGAGGGCATGCCTTTTCGGTACCCCACTTGCATGGCTGTCTGGCTTGTGGAAGGTACTGCAAATGCAAGTCAGGATGGCCGAGTGGTCTAAGGCGCTGCGTTCAGGTCGCAGTCTCTTCTGGAGGCGTGGGTTCAAATCCCACTTCTGACAAACCTGTGTTTAATCTTCTTTTTTTTTGAGGGAGAAAATCAGATCATTTCCCTCACATGGGCTTATATGGTTGTCTTTTTGGAAAAGTGCAGTGAGTTTTTTTCTTGCTATAGCCACTTACGGCCTAAGATGTGTGTTTTTTTTGTTCAAACTATCTTTCTCACTATGTAGATGGACAAGCAACATTTGGTCAGGATGGCCGAGTGGTCTAAGGCGCTGCGTTAAGGCCGCAGTCTCTCCTGGAGGCGTGGGTTTGAATCCCACTTCTGACAAAACTTTAAGTCCATTTTGTCTCTGCGTTCCTTCAGAATCTCAGCTAAAAATTGGCAGTGCATATAATATCTGAATAAGTACCAAACTTCAGTTTCAACTGCAAATGAATTTGCCCAATTCTGTCTTCAAGCTCCTATAATATTCCTCTAGCACTAGTGGTATTTTATGTGTTTTTTGGGGGGTGCCTAAAAAATCCCTTTTATTGAAGAAATGGCTTACATTCAGTCTTGTGATATTTTTGGTTTCCAATAAGTAGATTTTTAATTTTATGTAACCTCATTTTCTAATGATCCATTCAAGAGATGTTTCCACTATGAAATGAAGAGCAAGGGGAAAGAGCACAAATGATAGAGCCAGTGAGTGAGATGAGGTGTTGAGGAAGGAGAGAATGAAACAAAGACAGAGTGAGTGAACGGCAGGTAGGCATAGAAGAGGAGACTAGAAGTGAAGGTGATTTGCTTTTCCCTGCTCTTGACCTCCCACCCATCTCAAACCAATCACAAACATACCTTCTATGCAACGTTGGTATGCAGAACTTCACTCCTCAGCCAGTGAGGGTGAGTCCCAAGCCAGGGGCTAGAGAGCAAAAGAATGGATGTGCTCAGACGTTCCTTGCTAGGGACAGTTGATCTGAAACAAGGCCTGCTCTCTTGTTTCCAGCAAGGATCTAGAAATTCTGCATGAATCTGCAAGGCACATTGACAGCATAAATTTGCATAAACTGCCCCACCTTCTGCCTTCCTACTTCCTGAGCAGTAGTTGTTTGTGTATAAAGAGAGAGGTCGCAGGCAAGGTAATTTTGTGAGTAGGATACAGAACCCTAAATAGCTGGTGAGAGGTATAAGTTATTCTAAAAGCATAAAAACAGTACACCTGTGAAATGAAATGCTTTCATATGTGATCTTCTGTGTTTATTGTCCTGTGCAAAAAGTTGCACCTTGTGTTTGAAGGTTGAAATTATTTCAAGCTTGCATGGACGCAGAAATTTCTGAGTGACTTTTATACATTTCTTAGGACTCTCCACTGTCAGGATGGCTGAGTGGTCTAAGGCGCTGTGTTTAGGCCGCAGTCTCCTCTGGAGGCGTGGGTTCGAATCCCACTTCTGACATGACTTTTGGAGATATAATCTTCTTCATCAGGATAACATCTGATGGAAGTTGCATCTGTTCGTCTTCACCTGGGACGTTATTCCGTCCTCGTCTAGTCAAGAGAGCTTGGGTTTCTCATATATTTCTGTTGTACAAACTCTTGCTGATAAAGTGCAATCCTTACCAAATGAGCTTAGGACCCATGTAAGAGCTCATCTAGAAGAGTCATGCTCTTGTATTCCCTGGCCAGACAGGCCATGCAAATTTGGAAGAATGCCAAGCACCTGGTAGACAGCTGTACTCCAGCACACTTACAGCAATGTCCTCAGGGCTGTGATCAGGGGCTGCTTAGATTTGCGTATTCCACCCTATGTTGTGACATTGAGCTCCCTTGTTGAATTTGCTTTAGTCAGCCAAGATGTGGCTGTTGACTCAATTTCAAAGCAGCTTTGGGCCGTTCAAGTGGCTGGTGAATAGCACTTTCTCTCTGTACGCTTTAAAGGTCTAAAGAGTTCTTCATAGGTACTGCTCTGTATGGATTGTTCAAAGATCTGTTGGAAATGCTTATAATGGGATAAATAAATTGAGGGCATGCCTTTTCGGTACCAAACTTGCATGGCTGTCTGGCTTGTGGAAGGTGCTGCAAATGCAAGTCAGGATGGCCGAGTGGTCTAAGGCGCTGCGTTCAGGTCGCAGTCTCTTCTGGAGGCGTGGGTTGAAATCCCACTTCTGACAAACCTGTGTTTAATCTTCTTTTTTCTTGAGGGAGAAAATCAGATCATTTCCCTCACATGGGCTTATATGGTTGTCTTTTTGGAAAAGTGCAGTGAGTTTTTTTCTTGCTATAGCCACTTATGGCCTAAGATGTGTGTTTTTTTTGTTCACACTATCTTTCTCACTATGTAGATGGACTAGCAACATGTGGTCAGGATGGCCGAGTGGTCTAAGGCGCTGTGTTAAGGCCGCAGTCTCTCCTGGAGGTGTGGGTTCGAATCCCACTTCTGACAAAACTATAAGTCCATTTGTCTCTGCGTTCCTTCAGAATCTCCGCTAAAAATTGGCAGTGCATATAATATCTGAATAAGTACCAAACTTCAATTTCAACTGCAAATGAATTTGCCCAATTCTGTCTTCAAGCTCTTATAATATTCTTCTAGCACTAGTGGTGTTTTATGTGTTTTTTGGGGGGTGCCTAAAAAATCCCTTTTATTGAAGAAATGGCTTACATTCAGTCTTGTGATATTTTTGGTTTCCAATAAGTAGATTTTTAATTTTATGTAACCTCATTTTCTAATGATCCATTCAAGAGATGTTTCCACTATGAAATGAAGAGCAAGGGGAAAGAGCACAAATGATAGAGCGAGTGAGTGAGATGGGGTGTTGAGGAAGGAGAGAATGAAACAAAGACAGAGTGAGTGAACGGCAGGTAGGCATAGAAGAGGAGACTAGAAGTGAAAGTGACTTGCTTTTCCCTGCTCTTGACCTCCCACCCATCTCAAACCAATCACAAACATACCTTCTATGCAACGTTGGTATGCAGAACTTCACTCCTCAGCCAGTGAGGGTGAGTCCCAAGCCAGGGGCTAGAGAGCAAAAGAATGGATGTGCTCAGACGTTCCTTGCTAGGGACAGTTGATTTGAAACAAGGCCTGCTCTCTTGTTTCCAGCAAGGATCTAGAAATTCTGCATGAATGTGCAAGGCACATTGACAGCATAAATTTGCATAAACTGCCCCACCTTCTGCCTTCCTACTTCCTGAGCAGTAGTTGTTTGTGTATAAAGAGAGAGGTCGCAGGCAAGATAATTTTGTGAGTAGGATACAGAACCCTAAATAGCTGGTGAGAGGTATAAGTTATTCTAAAAGCATAAAAACAGTACACCTGTGAAATGAAATGCTTTCATATGTGATCTTCTGTGTTTATTGTCCTGTGCAAAAAGTTGCACCTTGTGTTTGAAGGTTGAAATTATTTCAAGCTTGCATGGACGCAGAAATTTCTGAGTGACTTTTATACATTTCTTAGGACTCTTCACTGTCAGGATGGCCGAGTGGTCTAAGGCGCTGTGTTTAGGCCGCAGTCTCCTCTGGAGGAGTGGGTTCAAATCCCACTTCTGAAATGACTTTTGGAGATATAATCTTCTTCATCAGGATAACATCTGATGGAAGTTGCTTCTGTTCGTCTTCACCTGGGACTTTATTCTGTCCTCGTCTAGTCAAGAGAGCTTGGGTTTCTCATATATTTCTGTTGTACAAAGTCTTGCTGATAAAGTGCAATCCTTACCAAATGAGCTTATGACCCATGTAAGAGCTCATCTAGAAGAGTCATTCTCTTGTATTCCCTGGCCAGACAGGCCATACAAATTTGGAAGAATGCCAAGCACCTGGTAGACAGCTGGACTCCAGCACACTTACAGCAATTTCCTCAGGGCAGTGATCAGGGGCTGCTTAGATTTGCGAATTCCACCCTATGTTGTGACATTGAGATCCCTTGTTGAATTTGCTTTAGTCAGCCAAGATGTGGCTATTGACTCAATTTCAAAGCAGCTTTGGGCCGTTCAAGTGGCTGGTGAATAGCACTTTCTCTTTGTACTCATTAAAGGTCTAAAGAGTTCTTCATAGGTACTGCTCTGTATGGATTGTTCAAAGATCTGTTGGAAATGCTTATAATGGGATAAATAAATTGAGGGCATGCCTTTTCGGTACCCCACTTGCATGGCTGTCTGGCTTGTGGAAGGTACTGCAAATGCAAGTCAGGATGGCCGAGTGGTCTAAGGCGCTGCGTTCAGGTCGCAGTCTCTTCTGGAGGCGTGGGTTCAAATCCCACTTCTGACAAACCTGTCTTTAATCTTCTTTTTTTTTGAGGGAGAAAATCAGATCATTTCCCTCACATGGGCTTATATGGTTGTCTTTTTGGAAAAGTGCAGTGAGTTTTTTTCTTGCTATAGCCACTCATGGCCTAAGATGTGTGTTTTTTTTGTTCACACTATCTTTCTCACTATGTAGATGAACAAGCAACATGTGGTCAGGATGGCCGAGTGGTCTAAGGCGCTGCGTTAAGGCCGCAGTCTCTCCTGGAGGCGTGGGTTCGAATCCCACTTCTGACAAAACTTTAAGTCCATTTTGTCTCTGCGTTCCTTCAGAATCTCAGCCAAAAATTGGCAGTGCATATAATATCTGAATAAGTACCAAACTTCAGTTTCAACTGCAAATGAATTTGCCCAATTCTGTCTTCAAGCTCGTATAATATTCTTCTAGCACTAGTGGTGTTTTATGTGTTTTTTGGGGGGTGCCTAAAAAATCCCTTTTATTGAAGAAATGGCTTACATTCAGTCTTGTGATATTTTTGGTTACCAATAAGTAGATTTTTAATTTTATGTAACCTCATTTTCTAATGATCCATTCAAGAGATGTTTCCACTATGAAATGAAGAGCAAGGGGAAAGAGCACAAATGATAGAGCGAGTGAGTGAGATGGGGTGTTGAGGAAGGAGAGAATGAAACAAAGACAGAGTGAGTGAACGGCAGGTAGGCATAGAAGAGGAGACTAGAAGTGAAAGTGACTTGCTTTTCCCTGCTCTTGACCTCCCACCAATCTCAAACCAATCACAAACATACCTTCTATGCAACGTTGGTATGCAGAACTTCACTCCTCAGCCAGTGAGGGTGAGTCCCAAGCCAGGGGCTAGAGAGCAAAAGAATGGATGTGCTCAGACGTTCCTTGCTAGGGACAGTTGATCTGAAACAAGGCCTGCTCTCTTGTTTCCAGCAAGGATCTAGAAATTCTGCATGAATGTGCAAGGCACATTGACAGCATAAATTTGCATAAACTGCCCCACCTTCTGCCTTCCTACTTCCTGAGCAGTAGTTGTTTGTGTATAAAGAGAGAGGTCGCAGGCAAGATAATTTTGTGAGTAGGATACAGAACCCTAAATAGCTGGTGAGAGGTATAAGTTATTCTAAAAGCATAAAAACAGTACACCTGTGAAATGAAATGCTTTCATATGTGATCTTCTGTGTTTATTGTCCTGTGCAAAAAGTTGCACCTTGTGTTTGAAGGTTGAAATTATTTCAAGCTTGCATGGACGCAGAAATTTCTGAGTGACTTTTATACATTTCTTAGGACTCTTCACTGTCAGGATGGCCGAGTGGTCTAAGGCGCTGTGTTTAGGCCGCAGTCTCCTCTGGAGGCGTGGGTTCGAATCCCACTTCTGAAATGACTTTTGGAGATATAATCTTCTTCATCAGGTTAACATCTGATGGAAGTTGCTTCTGTTCGTCTTCACCTGGGACGTTATTCTGTCCTCGTCTAGTCAAGAGAGCTTGGGTTTCTCATATATTTCTGTTGTACAAAGTCTCGCTGATAAAGTGCAATCCTTACCAAATCAGCTTATGACCCATGTAAGAGCTCATCTAGAAGAGTCATTCTCTTGTATTCCCTGGCCAGACAGGCCATACAAATTTGGAAGAATGCCAAGCACCTGGTAGACAGCTGGACTCCAGCACACTTACAGCAATTTCCTCAGGGCAGTGATCAGGGGCTACTTAGATTTGCGAATTCCACCCTATGTTGTGACATTGAGATCCCTTGTTGAATTTGCTTTAGTCAGCCAAGATGTGGCTATTGACTCAATTTCAAAGCAGCTTTGGGCCGTTCAAGTGGCTGGTGAATAGCACTTTCTCTTTGTACGCTTTAAAGGTCTAAAGAGTTCTTCATAGGTACTGCTCTGTATGGATTGTTCAAAGATCTGTTGGAAATGCTTATAATGGGATAAATAAATTGAGGGCATGCCTTTTCGGTACCAAACTTGCATGGCTGTCTGGCTTGTGGAAGGTGCTGCAAATGCAAGTCAGGATGGCCGAGTGGTCTAAGGCGCTGTGTTCAGGTCGCAGTCTCTTCTGGAGGCGTGGGTTCAAATCCCACTTCTGACAAACCTGTGTTTAATCTTCTTTTTTCTTGAGGGAGAAAATCAGATCATTTCCCTCACATGGGCTTATATGGTTGTCTTTTTGGAAAAGTGCAGTGAGTTTTTTTCTTGCTATAGCCACTTATGGCCTAAGATGTGTGTTTTTTTTTCCACACTATCTTTCTCACTATGTAGATGGACAAGCAACATGTGGTCAGGATGGCCGAGTGGTCTAAGGCGCTGTGTTAAGGCCGCAGTCTCTCCTGGAGGCGTGGTTTCGAATCCCACTTCTGACAAAACTTTAAGTCCATTTTGTCTCTGCGTTCCTTCAGAATCTCAGCTAAAAATTGGCAGTGCATAAAATATCTGAATAAGTACCAAACTTCAGTTTCAACGGCAAATGAATTTGCCCAATTCTGTCTTCAAGCTCGTATAATATTCTTCTAGCACTAGTGGTGTTTTATGTGTTTTTTGGGGGGTGCCTAAAAAATCCCTTTTATTGATAAAATGGCTTACATTCAGTCTTGTGATATTTTTGGTTTCCAATAAGTAGATTTTTAATTTTATGTAACCTCATTTTCTAATGATCCATTCAAGAGATGTTTCCACTATGAAATGAAGAGCAAGGGGAAAGAGCACAAATGATAGAGCCAGTGAGTGAGATGGGGTGTTGAGGAAGGAGAGAATGAAACAAAGACAGAGTGAGTGAACGGCAGGTAGGCATAGAAGAGGAGACTAGAAGTGAAAGTGACTTGCTTTTCCCTGCTCTTGACCTCCCACCCATCTCAAACCAATCACAAACATACCTTCTATGCAACGTTGGTATGCAGAACTTCACTCCTCAGCCAGTGAGGGTGAGTCCCAAGCCAGGGGCTAGAGAGCAAAAGAATGGATGTGCTCAGACGTTCCTTGCTAGGGACAGTTGATCTGAAACAAGGCCTGCTCTCTTGTTTCCAGCAAGGATCTAGAAATTCTGCATGAATGTGCAAGGCACATTGACAGCATAAATTTGCATAAACTGCCCCACCTTCTGCCTTCCTACTTCCTGAGCAGTAGTTGTTTGTGTATAGAGAGAAAGGTCGCAGGCAAGGTCATTTTGTGAGTAGGATACAGAACCCTAAATAGCTGGTGAGAGGTATAAGTTATTCTAAAAGCATAAAAACAGTACACCTGTGAAATGAAATGCTTTCATATGTGATCTTCTGTGTTTATTGTCCTGTGCAAAAAGTTGCACCTTGTGTTTGAAGGTTGAAAATATTTCAAGCTTGCATGGACGCAGAAATTTCTGAGTGACTTTTATACATTTCTTAGGACTCTTCACTGTCAGGATGGCCGAGTGGTCTAAGGCGCTGTGTTTAGGCCGCAGTCTCCTCTGGAGGCGTGGGTTCGAATCCCACATCTGAAATTACTTTTGGAGATATAATCTTCTTCATCAGGATAACATCTGATGGAAGTTGCTTCTGTTCGTCTTCACCTGGGACGTTATTCTGTCCTCGTCTAGTCAAGAGAGCTTGGGTTTCTCATATATTTCTGTTGTACAAAGTCTTGCTGATAAAGTGCAATCCTTACCAAATGAGCTTATGACCCATGTAAGAGCTCATCTAGAAGAGTCATTCTCTTGTATTCCCTGGCCAGACAGGCCATACAAATTTGGAAGAATGCCAAGCACCTGGTAGACAGCTCGACTCCAGCACACTTACAGCAATTTCCTCAGGGCAGTGATCAGGGGCTGCTTAGATTTGCGAATTCCACCCTATGTTGTGACATTGAGATCCCTTGTTGAATTTGCTTTAGTCAGCCAAGATGTGGCTATTGACTCAATTTCAAAGCAGCTTTGGGCCGTTCAAGTGGCTGGTGAATAGCACTTTCTCTTTGTACTCATTAAAGGTCTAAAGAGTTCTTCATAGGTACTGCTCTGTATGGAGTGTTCAAAGATCTGTTGGAAATGCTTATAATGGGATAAATAAATTGAGGGCATGCCTTTTCGGTACCCCACTTGCATGGCTGTCTGGCTTGTGGAAGGTGCTGCAAATGCAAGTCAGGATGGCTGAGTGGTCTAAGGCGCTGCGTTCAGGTCGCAGTCTCTTCTGGAGGCGTGGGTTCAAATCCCACTTCTGACAAACCTGTGTTTAATCTTCTTTTTTCTTGAGTCAGAAAATCAGATCATTTCCCTCACATGGGCTTATATGGTCGTCTTTTTGGAAAAGTGCAGTGAGTTTTTTTCTTGCTATAGCCACTCATGGCCTAAGATGTGTGTTTTTTTTGTTCACACTATCTTTCTCACTATGTAGATGAACAAGCAACATGTGGTCAGGATGGCCGAGTGGTCTAAGGCGCTGCGTTAAGGCCGCAGTCTCTCCTGGAGGCGTGGGTTCGAATCCCACTTCTGACAAAACTTTAAGTCCATTTTGTCTCTGCGTTCCTTCAGAATCTCAGCTAAAAATTGGCAGTGCATATAATATCTGAATAAGTACCAAACTTCAGTTTCAACTGCAAATGAATTTGCCCAATTCTGTCTTCAAGCTCGTATAATATTCTTCTAGCACTAGTGGTGTTTTATGTGTTTTTTGGGGGGTGCCTAAAAAATCCCTTTTATTGAAGAAATGGCTTACATTCAGTCTTGTGATATTTTTGGTTTCCAATAAGTAGATTTTTAATTTTATGTAACCTCATTTTCTAATGATCCATTCAAGAGATGTTTCCACTATGAAATGAAGAGCAAGGGGAAAGAGCACAAATGATAGAGCGAGTGAGTGAGATGGGGTGTTGAGGAAGGAGAGAATGAAACAAAGACAGAGTGAGTGAACGGCAGGTAGGCATAGAATAGGAGACTAGAAGTGAAGGTGACTTGCTTTTCCCTGCTCTTGACCTCCCACCCATCTCAAACCAATCACAAACATACCTTCTATGCAACGTTGGTATGCAGAACTTCACTCCTCAGCCAGTGAGGGTGAGTCCCAAGCCAGGAGCTAGAGAGCAAAAGAATGGATGTGCTCGGACGTTCCTTGCTAGGGACAGTTGATCTGAAACAAGGCCTGCTCTCTTGTTTCCAGCAAGGATCTAGAAATTCTGCATGAATGTGCAAGGCACATTGACAGCATAAATTTGCATAAACTGCCCCACCTTCTGCCTTCCTACTTCCTGAGCAGTAGTTGTTTGTGTATAGAGAGAAAGGTCGCAGGCAAGGTAATTTTGTGAGTAGGATACAGAACCCTAAATAGCTGGTGAGAGGTATAAGTTATTCTAAAAGCATAAAAACAGTACACCTGTGAAATGAAATGCTTTCATATGTGATCTTCTGTGTTTATTGTCCTGTGCAAAAAGTTGCACCTTGTGTTCGAAGGTTGAAATTATTTCAAGCTTGCATGGACGCAGAAATTTCTGAGTGACTTTTATACATTTCTTAGGACTCTTCACTGTCAGGATGGCCGAGTGGTCTAAGGCGCTGTGTTTAGGCCGCAGTCTCCTCTGGAGGCGTGGGTTCGAATCCCACTTCTGAAATGACTTTTGGAGATATAATCTTCTTCATCAGGATAACATCTGATGGAAATTGCTTCTGTTCGTCTTCACCTGGGACGTTATTCTGTCCTCGTCTAGTCAAGAGAGCTTGGGTTTCTCATATATTTCTGTTGTACAAAGTCTTGCTGATAAAGTGCAATCCTTACCAAATGAGCTTATGACCCATGTAAGAGCTCATCTAGAAGAGTCATTCTCTTGTATTCTCTGGCCAGACAGGCCATACAAATTTGGAAGAATGCCAAGCACCTGGTAGACAGCTGGACTCCAGCACACTTACAGCAATTTCCTCAGGGCAGTGATCAGGGGCTGCTTAGATTTGCAAATTCCACCCTATGTTGTGACATTGAGATCCCTTGTTGAATTTGCTTTAGTCAGCCAAGATGTGGCTATTGACTCAATTTCAAAGCAGCTTTGGGCCGTTCAAGTGGCTGGTGAATAGCACTTTCTCTTTGTACTCATTAAAGGTCTAAAGAGTTCTTCATAGGTACTGCTCTGTATGGATTGTTCAAAGATCTGTTGGAAATGCTTATAATGGGATAAATAAATTGAGGGCATGCCTTTTCGGTACCCCACTTGCATGGCTGTCTGGCTTGTGGAAGGTGCTGCAAATGCAAGTCAGGATGGCCGAGTGGTCTAAGGCGCTGCGTTCAGGTCGCAGTCTCTTCTGGAGGGGTGGGTTCAAATCCCACTACTGACAAACCTGTGTTTAATCTTCTTTTTTCTTGAGGGAGAAAATCAGATCATTTCCCTCACATGGGCTTATATGGTTGTCTTTTTGGAAAAGTGCAGTGAGTTTTTTTCTTGCTATAGCCACTCATGGCCTAAGATGTGTGTTTTTGTTGTTCACACTATCTTTCTCACTATGTAGAAGAACAACCAACATGTGGTCAGGATGGCCGAGTGGTCTAAGGCGCTGCGTTAAGGCCGCAGTCTCTCCTGGAGGCGTGGGTTCGAATCCCACTTCTGACAAAACTTTAAGTCCATTTTGTCTCTGCGTTCCTTCAGAATCTCAGCTAAAAATTGTCAGTGCATATAATATCTGAATAAGTACCAAACTTCAGTTTCAACTGCAAATGAATTTGCCCAATTCTGTCTTCAAGCTCTTATAATATTCCTCTAGCACTAGTGGTATTTTATGTGTTTTTTTGGGGGTGCCTAAAAAATCCCTTTTATTGAAGAAATGGCTTACATTCAGTCTTGTGATATTTTTGGTTTCCAATAAGTAGATTTTTAATTTTATGTAACCTCATTTTCTAATGATCCATTCAAGAGATGTTTCCACTATGAAATGAAGAGCAAGGGGAAAGAGCACAAATGATAGAGCCAGTGAGTGAGATGATGTGTTGAGGAAGGAGAGAATGAAACAAAGACAGAGTGAGTGAACGGCAGGTAGGCATAGAAGAGGAGACTAGAAGTGAAGGTGACTTGCTTTTCCCTGCTCTTGACCTCCCACCCATCTCAAACCAATCACAAACATACCTTCTATGCAACGTTGGTATGCAGAACTTCACTCCTCAGCCAGTGAGGGTGAGTCCCAAGCCAGGGGCTAGAGAGCAAAAGAATGGATGTGCTCAGACGTTCCTTGCTAGGGACAGTTGATCTGAAACAAGGCCTGCTCTCTTGTTTCCAGCAAGGATCTAGAAATTCTGCATGAATCTGCAAGGCACATTGACAGCATAAATTTGCATAAACTGCCCCACCTTCTGCCTTCCTACTTCCTGAGCAGTAGTTGTTTGTGTATAAAGAGAGAGGTCGCAGGCAAGGTAATTTTGTGAGTAGGATACAGAACCCTAAATAGCTGGTGAGAGGTATAAGTTATTCTAAAAGCATAAAAACAGTACACCTGTGAAATGAAATGCTTTCATATGTGATCTTCTGTGTTTATTGTCCTGTGCAAAAAGTTGCACCTTGTGTTTGAAGGTTGAAATTATTTCAAGCTTGCATGGACGCAGAAATTTCTGAGTGACTTTTATACATTTCTTAGTACTCTTCACTGTCAGGATGGCCGAGTGGTCTAAGGTGCTTTGTTTAGGCCGCACTCTCCTCTGGAGGCGTGGGTTCGAATCCCACTTCTGACATGACTTTTGGAGATATAATCTTCTTCATCAGGATAACATCTGATGGAAGTTGCATCTGTTCGTCTTCACCTGGGACGTTATTCCGTCCTCGTCTAGTCAAGAGAGCTTGGGTTTCTCATGTATTTCTGTTGTACAAAGTCTTGCTGATAAAGTGCAATCCTTACCAAATGAGCTTAGGACCCATGTAAGAGCTCATCTAGAAGAGTCATGCTCTTGTATTCCCTGGCCAGACAGGCCATGCAAATTTGGAAGAATGCCAAGCACCTGGTAGACAGCTGTACTCCAGCACACTTACAGCAATGTCCTCAGGGCTGTGATCAGGGGCTGCTTAGATTTGCGTATTCCACCCTATGTTGTGACATTGAGCTCCCTTGTTGAATTTGCTTTAGTCAGCCAAGATGTGGCTGTTGACTCAATTTCAAAGCAGCTTTGGGCCGTTCAAGTGGCTGGTGAATAGCACTTTCTCTCTGTACGCTTTAAAGGTCTAAAGAGTTCTTCATAGGTACTGCTCTGTATGGATTGTTCAAAGATCTGTTGGAAATGCTTATAATGGGATAAATAAATTGAGGGCATGCCTTTTCGGTACCAAACTTGCATGGCTGTCTGGCTTGTGGAAGGTGCTGCAAATGCAAGTCAGGATGGCCGAGTGGTCTAAGGCGCTGCGTTCAGGTCGCAGTCTCTTCTGGAGGCGTGGGTTCAAATCCCACTACTGACAAACCTGTGTTTAATCTTCTTTTTTCTTGAGGGAGAAAATCAGATCATTTCACTCACATGGGCTTATATGGTTGTTTTTTTGGAAAAGTGCAGTGAGTTTTTTTCTTGCTATAGCCACTTATGGCCTAAGATGTGTGTTTTTTTTGTTCACACTATCTTTCTCACTATGTAGATGGACAAGCAACATGTGGTCAGGATGGCCGAGTGGTCTAAGGCGCTGCGTTAAGGCCGCAGTCTCTCCTGGAGGTGTGGGTTCGAATCCCACTTCTGACAAAACTTTAAGTCCATTTTGTCTCTGCGTTCCTTCAGAATCTCCGCTAAAAATTGGCAGTGCATATAATATCTGAATAAGTACCAAACTTCAGTTTCAACTGCAAATGAATTTGCACAATTCTGTCTTCAAGCTCTTATAATATTCTTCTAGCACTAGTGGTGTTTTATGTGTTTTTTGGGGGGTGCCTAAAAAATCCCTTTTGTTGAAGAAATGGCTTACATTCAGTCTTGTGATATTTTTGGTTTCCAATAAGTAGATTTTTAATTTTATGTAACCTCATTTTCTAATGATCCATTCAAGAGATGTTTCCACTATGAAATGAAGAGCAAGGGGAAAGAGCACAAATGATAGAGCGAGTGAGTGAGATGGGGTGTTGAGGAAGGAGAGAATGAAACAAAGACAGAGTGAGTGAACGGCAGGTAGGCATAGAAGAGGAGACTAGAAGTGAAAGTGACTTGCTTTTCCCTGCTCTTGACCTCCCACCCATCTCAAACCAATCACAAACATACCTTCTATGCAACGTTGGTATGCAGAACTTCACTCCTCAGCCAGTGAGAGTGAGTCCCAAGCCAGGGGCTAGAGAGCAAAAGAATGGATGTGCTCAGACGTTCCTTGCTAGGGACAGTTGATCTGAAACAAGGCCTGCTCTCTTGTTTCCAGCAAGGATCTAGAAATTCTGCATGAATGTGCAAGGCACATTGACAGCATAAATTTGCATAAACTGCCCCACCTTCTGCCTTCCTACTTCCTGAGCAGTAGTTGTTTGTGTATAGAGAGAAAGGTCGCAGGCAAGGTAATTTTGTGAGTAGGATACAGAACCCTAAATAGCTGGTGAGAGGTATAAGTTATTCTAAAAGCATAAAAACAGTACACCTGTGAAATGAAATGCTTTCATATGTGATCTTCTGTGTTTATTGTCCCGTGCAAAAAGTTGCACCTTGTGTTTGAAGGTTGAAATTATTTCAAGCTTGCATGGACGCAGAAATTTCTGAGTGACTTTTATACATTTCTTAGGACTCTTCACTGTCAGGATGGCCGAGTGGTCTAAGGTGCTGTGTTTAGGCCGCAGTCTCCTCTGGAGGCGTGGGTTCGAATCCCACTTCTGAAATGACTTTTGGAGATATAATCTTCTTCATCAGGATAACATCTGATGGAAGTTGCTTCTGTTCGTCTTCACCTGGGACGTTATTCTGTCCTCGTCTAGTCAAGAGAGCTTGGGTTTCTCATATATTTCTTGTTTTTTTGGAAAAGTGCAGTGAGTTTTTTTCTTGCTATAGCCACTTATGGCCTAAGATGTGTGTTTTTTTTGTTCACACTATCTTTCTCACTATGTAGATGGACAAGCAACATGTGGTCAGGATGGCCGAGTGGTCTAAGGCGCTGCGTTAAGGCTGCAGTCTCTCCTGGAGGTGTGGGTTCGAATCCCACTTCTGACAAAACTTTAAGTCCATTTTGTCTCTGCGTTCCTTCAGAATCTCCGCTAAAAATTGGCAGTGCATATAATATCTGAATAAGTACCAAACTTCAGTTTCAACTGCAAATGAATTTGCACAATTCTGTCTTCAAGCTCTTATAATATTCTTCTAGCACTAGTGGTGTTTTATGTGTTTTTTGGGGGGTGCCTAAAAAATCCCTTTTGTTGAAGAAATGGCTTACATTCAGTCTTGTGATATTTTTGGTTTCCAATAAGTAGATTTTTAATTTTATGTAACCTCATTTTCTAATGATCCATTCAAGAGATGTTTCCACTATGAAATGAAGAGCAAGGGGAAAGAGCACAAATGATAGAGCGAGTGAGTGAGATGGGGTGTTGAGGAAGGAGAGAATGAAACAAAGACAGAGTGAGTGAACGGCAGGTAGGCATAGAAGAGGAGACTAGAAGTGAAAGTGACTTGCTTTTCCCTGCTCTTGACCTCCCACCCATCTCAAACCAATCACAAACATACCTTCTATGCAACGTTGGTATGCAGAACTTCACTCCTCAGCCAGTGAGGGTGAGTCCCAAGCCAGGGGCTAGAGAGCAAAAGAATGGATGTGCTCAGACGCTCCTTGCTAGGGACAGTTGATCTGAAACAAGGCCTGCTCTCTTGTTTCCAGCAAGGATCTAGAAATTCTGCATGAATGTGCAAGGCACATTGACAGCATAAATTTGCATAAACTGCCCCACCTTCTGCCTTCCTACTTCCTGAGCAGTAGTTGTTTGTGTATAAAGAGAGAGGTCGCAGGCAAGATAATTTTGTGAGTAGGATACAGAACCCTAAATAGCTGGTGAGAGGTGTAAGTTATTCTAAAAGCATAAAAACAGTACACCTGTGAAATGAAATGCTTTCGTATGTGATCTTCTGTGTTTATTGTCCTGTGCCAAAAGTTGCACCTTGTGTTTGAAGGTTGAAATTATTTCAAGCTTGCATGGACGCAGAAATTTATGAGTGACTTTTATACATTTCTTAGGACTCTTCACTGTCAGGATGGCCGAGTGGTCTAAGGCGCTGTGTTTAGACTGCCGTCTCCTCTGGAGGCGTGGGTTCGAATCCCACTTCTGAAATGACTTTTGGAGATATAATCTTCTTCATCAGGATAACATCTGATGGAAGTTGCATCTGTTCGTCTTCACCTGGGACGTTATTCCGTCCTCGTCTAGTCAAGAGAGCTTGGGTTTCTCATATATTTCTGTTGTACAAAGTCTTGCTGATAAAGTGCAATCCTTACCAAATGAGCTTAGGACCCATGTAAGAGCTCATCTAGAAGAGTCATGCTCTTGTATTCCCTGGCCAGACAGGCCATGCAAATTTGGAAGAATGCCAAGCACCTGGTAGACAGCTGTACTCCAGCACACTTACAGCAATGTCCTCAGGGCTGTGATCAGGGGCTGCTTAGATTTGCGTATTCCACCCTATGTTGTGACATTGAGCTCCCTTGTTGAATTTGCTTTAGTCAGCCAAGATGTGGCTGTTGACTCAATTTCAAAGCAGCTTTGGGCCGTTCAAGTGGCTGGTGAATAGCACTTTCTCTTTGTACGCTTTAAAGGTCTAAAGAGTTCTTCATAGGCACTGCTCTGTATGGATTGTTCAAAGATCTGTTGGAAATGCTTATAATGGGATAAATAAATTGAGGGCATGCCTTTTCGGTACCAAACTTGCATGGCTGTCTGGCTTGTGGAAGGTGCTGCAAATGCAAGTCAGGATGGCCAAGTGGTCTAAGGCGCTGCGTTCAGGTCGCAGTCTCTTCTGGAGGCGTGGGTTCAAATCCCACTTCTGACAAACCTGTGTTTAATCTTCTTTTTTCTTGAGGGAGAAAATCAGATCATTTCCCTCACATGGGCTTATATGGTTGTCTTTTTGGAAAAGTGCAGTGAGTTTTTTTCTTGCTATAGCCACTTATGGCCTAAGATGTGTGTTGTTTTTTGTTCACACTATCTTTCTCACTATGTAGATGGACAAGCAACATGTGGTCAGGATGGCCGAGTGGTCTAAGCTGCTGCGTTAAGGCCGCAGTCTCTCCTGGAGGCATGGGTTCGAATCCCACTTCTGACAAAACTTTAAGTCCATTTTGTCTCTGCGTTCCTTCAGAATCTCAGCTAAAAATTGGCAGTGCATAAAATATCTGAATAAGTACCAAACTTCAGTTTCAACTGCAAATGAATTTGCCCAATTCTGTCTTCAAGCTCTTATAATATTCTTCTAGCACTAGTGGTGTTTTATGTGTTTTTTGGGGGGTGCCTAAAAAAATCCCTTTTATTGAAGAAATGGCTTACATTCAGTCTTGTGATATTTTTGGTTTCCAATAAGTAGATTTTTAATTTTATGTAACCTCATTTTCTAATGATCCATTCAAGAGATGTTTCCACTATGAAATGAAGAGCAAGGGGAAAGAGCAAAAATGATAGAGCGAGTGAGTGAGATGGGGTGTTGAGGAAGGAGAAAATGAAACAAAGACAGAGTGAGTGAACGGCAGGTAGGCATAGAAGAGGAGACTAGAAGTGAAAGTGACTTGCTTTTCCCTGCTCTTGACCTCCCACCCATCTCAAACCAATCACAAACATACCTTCTATGCAACGTTGGTATGCAGAACTTCACTCCTCAGCCAGTGAGAGTGAGTCCCAAGCCAGGGGCTAGAGAGCAAAAGAATGGATGTGCTCAGACGTTCCTTGCTAGGGACAGTTGATCTGAAACAAGGCCTGCTCTCTTGTTTCCAGCAAGGATCTAGAAATTCTGCATGAATGTGCAAGGCACATTGACAGCATAAATTTGCATAAACTGCCCCACCTTCTGCCTTCCTACTTCCTGAGCAGTAGTTGTTTGTGTATAGAGAGAAAGGTCGCAGGCAAGGTAATTTTGTGAGTAGGATACAGAACCCTAAATAGCTGGTGAGAGGTATAAGTTATTCTAAAAGCATAAAAACAGTACACCTGTGAAATGAAATGCTTTCATATGTGATCTTCTGTGTTTATTGTCCTGTGCAAAAAGTTGCACCTTGTGTTTGAAGGTTGAAATTATTTCAAGCTTGCATGGACGCAGAAATTTCTGAGTGACTTTTATACATTTCTTAGGACTCTTCACTGTCAGGATGGCCGAGTGGTCTAAGGTGCTGTGTTTAGGCCGCAGTCTCCTCTGGAGGCGTGGGTTCGAATCCCACTTCTGAAATGACTTTTGGAGATATAATCTTCTTCATCAGGATAACATCTGATGGAAGTTGCTTCTGTTCGTCTTCACCTGGGACGTTATTCTGTCCTCGTCTAGTCAAGAGAGCTTGGGTTTCTCATATATTTCTGTTGTACAAAGTCTTGCTGATAAAGTGCAATCCTTACCAAATGAGCTTATGACCCATGTAAGAGCTCGTCTAGAAGAGTCATTCTCTTGTATTCCCTGGCCAGACAGGCCATACAAATTTGGAAGAATGCCAAGCACCTGGTAGACAGCTGGACTCCAGCACACTTACAGCAATTTCCTCAGGGCAGTGATCAGGGGCTGCTTAGATTTGCGAATTCCACCCTATGTTGTGACATTGAGATCCCTTGTTGAATTTGCTTTAGTCAGCCAAGATGTGGCTATTGACTCAATTTCAAAGCAGCTTTGGGCCGTTCAAGTGGCTGGTGAATAGCACTTTCTCTTTGTACTCATTAAAGGTCTAAAGAGTTCTTCATAGGTACTGCTCTGTATGGATTGTTCAAAGATCTGTTGGAAATGCTTATAATGGGATAAATAAATTGAGGGCATGCCTTTTCGGTACCCCACTTGCATGGCTGTCTGGCTTGTGGAAGGTACTGCAAATGCAAGTCAGGATGGCCGAGTGGTCTAAGGCGCTGCGTTCAGGTCGCAGTCTCTTCTGGAGGCGTGGGTTCAAATCCCACTTCTGACAAACCTGTGTTTAATCTTCTTTTTTCTTGAGGGAGAAAATCAGATCATTTCCCTCACATGGGCTTATATGGTTGTCTTTTTGGAAAAGTGCAGTGAGTTTTTTCTTGCTATAGCCACTTATGGCCTAAGATGTGTGTATTTTTTTGTTCACACTATCTTTCTCACTATGTAGATGGACAAGCAACATGTGGTCAGGATGGCCGAGTGGTCTAAGCCACTGCGTTAAGGCCGCAGTCTCTCCTGGAGGCATGGGTTCGAATCCCACTTCTGACAAAACTTTAAGTCCATTTTGTCTCTGCGTTCCTTCAGAATCTCAGCTAAAAATTGGCAGTGCATAAAATATCTGAATAAGTACCAAACTTCAGTTTCAACTGCAAATGAATTTGCCCAATTCTGTCTTCAAGCTCTTATAATATTCTTCTAGCACTAGTGGTGTTTTATGTGTTTTTTGGGGGGTGCCTAAAAAAATCCCTTTTATTGAAGAAATGGCTTACATTCAGTCTTGTGATATTTTTGGTTTCCAATAAGTAGATTTTTAATTTTATGTAACCTCATTTTCTAATGATCCATTCAAGAGATGTTTCCACTATGAAATGAAGAGCAAGGGGAAAGAGCAAAAATGATAGAGCGAGTGAGTGAGATGGGGTGTTGAGGAAGGAGAAAATGAAACAAAGACAGAGTGAGTGAACGGCAGGTAGGCATAGAAGAGGAGACTAGAAGTGAAAGTGACTTGCTTTTCCCTGCTCTTGACCTCCCACCCATCTCAAACCAATCACAAACATACCTTCTATGCAACGTTGGTATGCAGAACTTCACTCCTCAGCCAGTGAGGGTGAGTCCCAAGCCAGGGGCTAGAGAGCAAAAGAATGAATGTGCTCAGACGTTCCTTGCTAGGGACAGTTGATCTGAAACAAGGCCTGCTCTCTTGTTTCCAGCAAGGATCTAGAAATTCTGCATGAATGTGCAAGGCACATTGACAGCATAAATTAGCATAAACTGCCCCACCTTCTGCCTTCCTACTTCCTGAGCAGTAGTTGTTTGTGTATAGAGAGAAAGGTCGCAGGCAAGGTAATTTTGTGAGTAGGATACAGAACCCTAAATAGCTGGTGAGAGGTATAAGTTATTCTAAAAGCATAAAAACAGTACACCTGTGAAATGAAATGCTTTCATATGTGATCTTCTGTGTTTATTGTCCTGTGCAAAAAGTTGCACCTTGTGTTTGAAGGTTGAAATTATTTCAAGCTTGCATGGACGCAGAAATTTCTGAGTGACTTTTATACATTTCTTAGGACTCTTCTCTGTCAGGATGGCCGAGTGGTCTAATGCGCTGTGTTTAGGCCGCAGTCTCCTCTGGAGGCGTGGGTTCGAATCCCACTTCTGAAATGACTTTTGGAGATATAATCTTCTTCATCAGGATAACATCTGATGGAAGTTGCTTCTGTTCGTCTTCACCTGGGACGTTATTCTGTCTTCGTCTAGTCAAGAGAGCTTGGGTTTCTCATATATTTCTGTTGTACAAAGTCTTGCTGATAAAGTGCAATCCTTACCAAATGAGCTTATGACCCATGTAAGAGCTCATCTAGAAGAGTCATTCTCTTGTATTCCCTGGCCAGACAGGCCATACAAATTTGGAAGAATGCCAAGCACCTGGTAGACAGCTGGACTCCAGCACACTTACAGCAATTTCCTCAGGGCAGTGATCAGGGGCTGCTTAGATTTGCGAATTCCACCCTATGTTGTGACATTGAGATCCCTTGTTGAATTTGCTTTAGTCAGCCAAGATGTGGCTATTGACTCAATTTCAAAGCAGCTTTGGGCCGTTCAAGTGGCTGGTGAATAGCACTTTCTCTTTGTACTCATTAAAGGTCTAAAGAGTTCTTCATAGGTACTGCTCTGTATGGATTGTTCAAAGATCTGTTGGAAATGCTTATAATGGGATAAATAAATTGAGGGCATGCCTTTTCGGTACCCCACTTGCATGGCTGTCTGGCTTGTGGAAGGTACTGCAAATGCAAGTCAGGATGGCCGAGTGGTCTAAGGCGCTGTGTTCAGGTCGCAGTCTCTTCTGGAGGCGTGGGTTCAAATCCCACTTCTGACAAACCTGTGTTTAATCTTCTTTTTTCTTGAGGGAGAAAATCAGATCATTTCCCTCACATGGGCTTATATGGTTGTCTTTTTGGAAAAGTGCAGTGAGTTTTTTTCTTGCTATAGCCACTCATGGCCTAAGATGTGTGTTTTTTTTGTTCACACTATCTTTCTCACTATGTAGATGAACAAGCAACATGTGGTCAGGATGGCCGAGTGGTCTAAGGCGCTGCGTTAAGGCCGCAGTCTCTCCTGGAGGCGTGGGTTCGAATCCCACTTCTGACAAAACTTTAAGTCCATTTTGTCTCTGCGTTCCTTCAGAATCTCAGCCAAAAATTGGCAGTGCATATAATATCTGAATAAGTACCAAACTTCAGTTTCAACTGCAAATGAATTTGCCCAATTCTGTCTTCAAGCTCGTATAATATTCTTCTAGCACTAGTGGTGTTTTATGTGTTTTTTGGGGGGTGCCTAAAAAATCCCTTTTATTGAAGAAATGGCTTACATTCAGTCTTGTGATATTTTTGGTTTCCAATAAGTAGATTATTAATTTTATGTAACCTCATTTTCTAATGATCCATTCAAGAGATGTTTCCACTATGAAATGAAGAGCAAGGGGAAAGAGCACAAATGATAGAGCGAGTGAGTGAGATGGGGTGTTGAGGAAGGAGAGAATGAAACAAAGACAGAGTGAGTGAACGGCAGGTAGGCATAGAAGAGGAGACTAGAAGTGAAAGTGACTTGCTTTTCCCTGCTCTTGACCTCCCACCCATCTCAAACCAATCACAAACATACCTTCTATGCAACGTTGGTATGCAGAACTTCACTCCTCAGCCAGTGAGGGTGAGTCCCAAGCCAGGGGCTAGAGAGCAAAAGAATGGATGTGCTCAGACGTTCCTTGCTAGGGACAGTTGATCTGAAACAAGGCCTGCTCTCTTGTTTCCAGCAAGGATCTAGAAATTCTGCATGAATGTGCAAGGCACATTGACAGCATAAATTTGCATAAACTGCCCCACCTTCTGCCTTCCTACTTCCTGAGCAGTAGTTGTTTGTGTATAAAGAGAGAGGTCGCAGGCAAGATAATTTTGTGAGTAGGATACAGAACCCTAAATAGCTGGTGAGAGGTATAAGTTATTCTAAAAGCATAAAAACAGTACACCTGTGAAATGAAATGCTTTCATATGTGATCTTATGTGTTTATTGTCCTGTGCAAAAAGTTGCACCTTGTGTTTGAAGGTTGAAATTATTTCAAGCTTGCATGGACGCAGAAATTTATGAGTGACTTTTATACATTTCTTAGGACTCTTCACTGTCAGGATGGCTGAGTGGTCTAAGGCGCTGTGTTTAGGCTGCAGTCTCCTCTGGAGGCGTGGGTTCGAATCCCACTTCTGAAATGACTTTTGGAGATATAATCTTCTTCATCAGGATAACATCTGATGGAAGTTGCATCTGTTCGTCTTCACCTGGGACGTTATTCCGTCCTCGTCTAGTCAAGAGAGCTTGGGTTTCTCATATATTTCTGTTGTACAAAGTCTTGCTGATAAAGTGCAATCCTTACCAAATGAGCTTAGGACCCATGTAAGAGCTCATCTAGAAGTGTCATGCTCTTGTATTCCCTGGCCAGACAGGCCATGCAAATTTGGAAGAATGCCAAGCACCTGGTAGACAGCTGTACTCCAGCACACTTACAGCAATGTCCTCAGGGCTGTGATCAGGGGCTGCTTAGATTTGCGTATTCCACCCTATGTTGTGACATTGAGCTCCCTTGTTGAATTTGCTTTAGTCAGCCAAGATGTGGCTGTTGACTCAATTTCAAAGCAGCTTTGGGCCGTTCAAGTGGCTGGTGAATAGCACTTTCTCTTTGTACGCTTTAAAGGTCTAAAGAGTTCTTCATAGGAACTGCTCTGTATGGATTGTTCAAAGATCTGTTGGAAATGCTTATAATGGGATAAATAAATTGAGGGCATGCCTTTTCGGTACCACACTTGCATGGCTGTCTGGCTTGTGGAAGGTGCTGCAAATGCAAGTCAGGATGGCCGAGTGGTCTAAGGCGCTGCGTTCAGGTCGCAGTCTCTTCTGGAGGCGTGGGTTCAAATCCCACTTCTGACAAACCTGTGTTTAATGTTCTTTTTTCTTGAGGGAGAAAATCAGATCATTTCCCTCACATGGGCTTATATGGTTGTCTTTTTGGAAAAGTGCAGTGAGTTTTTTCTTGCTATAGCCACTTATGGCCTAAGATGTGTGTATTTTTTTGTTCACACTATCTTTCTCACTATGTAGATGGACAAGCAACATGTGGTCAGGATGGCCGAGTGGTCTAAGCCACTGCGTTAAGGCCGCAGTCTCTCCTGGAGGCATGGGTTCGAATCCCACTTCTGACAAAACTTTAAGTCCATTTTGTCTCTGCGTTCCTTCAGAATCTCAGCTAAAAATTGGCAGTGCATAAAATATCTGAATAAGTACCAAACTTCAGTTTCAACTGCAAATGAATTTGCCCAATTCTGTCTTCAAGCTCTTATAATATTCTTCTAGCACTAGTGGTGTTTTATGTGTTTTTTGGGGGGTGCCTAAAAAAATCCCTTTTATTGAAGAAATGGCTTACATTCAGTCTTGTGATATTTTTGGTTTCCAATAAGTAGATTTTTAATTTTATGTAACCTCATTTTCTAATGATCCATTCAAGAGATGTTTCCACTATGAAATGAAGAGCAAGGGGAAAGAGCAAAAATGATAGAGCGAGTGAGTGAGATGGGGTGTTGAGGAAGGAGAAAATGAAACAAAGACAGAGTGAGTGAACGGCAGGTAGGCATAGAAGAGGAGACTAGAAGTGAAAGTGACTTGCTTTTCCCTGCTCTTGACCTCCCACCCATCTCAAACCAATCACAAACATACCTTCTATGCAACGTTGGTATGCAGAACTTCACTCCTCAGCCAGTGAGGGTGAGTCCCAAGCCAGGGGCTAGAGAGCAAAAGAATGGATGTGCTCAGACGTTCCTTGCTAGGGACAGTTGATCTGAAACAAGGCCTGCTCTCTTGTTTCCAGCAAGGATCTAGAAATTCTGCATGAATGTGCAAGGCACATTGACAGCATAAATTAGCATAAACTGCCCCACCTTCTGCCTTCCTACTTCCTGAGCAGTAGTTGTTTGTGTATAGAGAGAAAGGTCGCAGGCAAGGTAATTTTGTGAGTAGGATACAGAACCCTAAATAGCTGGTGAGAGGTATAAGTTATTCTAAAAGCATAAAAACAGTACACCTGTGAAATGAAATGCTTTCATATGTGATCTTCTGTGTTTATTGTCCTGTGCAAAAAGTTGCACCTTGTGTTTGAAGGTTGAAATTATTTCAAGCTTGCATGGACGCAGAAATTTCTGAGTGACTTTTATACATTTCTTAGAACTCTTCACTGTCAGGATGGCCGAGTGGTCTAATGCGCTGTGTTTAGGCCGCAGTCTCCTCTGGAGGCGTGGGTTCGAATCCCACTTCTGAAATGACTTTTGGAGATATAATCTTCTTCATCAGGATAACATCTGATGGAAGTTGCTTCTGTTCGTCTTCACCTGGGACGTTATTCTGTCTTCGTCTAGTCAAGAGAGCTTGGGTTTCTCATATATTTCTGTTGTACAAAGTCTTGCTGATAAAGTGCAATCCTTACCAAATGAGCTTATGACCCATGTAAGAGCTCATCTAGAAGAGTCATTCTCTTGTATTCCCTGGCCAGACAGGCCATACAAATTTGGAAGAATGCCAAGCACCTGGTAGACAGCTGGACTCCAGCACACTTACAGCAATTTCCTCAGGGCAGTGATCAGGGGCTGCTTAGATTTGCGAATTCCACCCTATGTTGTGACATTGAGATCCCTTGTTGAATTTGCTTTAGTCAGCCAAGATGTGGCTATTGACTCAATTTCAAAGCAGCTTTGGGCCGTTCAAGTGGCTGGTGAATAGCACTTTCTCTTTGTACTCATTAAAGGTCTAAAGAGTTCTTCATAGGTACTGCTCTGTATGGATTGTTCAAAGATCTGTTGGAAATGCTTATAATGGGATAAATAAATTGAGGGCATGCCTTTTCGGTACCCCACTTGCATGGCTGTCTGGCTTGTGGAAGGTACTGCAAATGCAAGTCAGGATGGCCGAGTGGTCTAAGGCGCTGCGTTCAGGTCGCAGTCTCTTCTGGAGGCGTTGGTTCAAATCCCACTTCTGACAAACCTGTGTTTAATCTTCTTTTTTCTTGAGGGAGAAAATCAGATCATTTCCCTCACATGGGCTTATATGGTTGTCTTTTTGGAAAAGTGCAGTGAGTTTTTTTCTTGCTATAGCCACTCATGGCCTAAGATGTGTGTTTTTTTTGTTCACACTATCTTTCTCACTATGTAGATGAACAAGCAACATGTGGTCAGGATGGCCGAGTGGTCTAAGGCGCTGCGTTAAGGCCGCAGTCTCTCCTGGAGGCGTGGGTTCGAATCCCACTTCTGACAAAACTTTAAGTCCATTTGTCTCTGCGTTCCTTCAGAATCTCAGCCAAAAATTGGCAGTGCATATAATATCTGAATAAGTACCAAACTTCAGTTTCAACTGCAAATGAATTTGCCCAATTCTGTCTTCAAGCTCGTATAATATTCTTCTAGCACTAGTGGTGTTTTATGTGTTTTTTGGGGGGTGCCTAAAAAATCCCTTTTATTGAAGAAATGGCTTACATTCAGTCTTGTGATATTTTTGGTTTCCAATAAGTAGATTTTTAATTTTATGTAACCTCATTTTCTAATGATCCATTCAAGAGACGTTTCCACTATGAAATGAAGAGCAAGGGGAAAGAGCACAAATGATAGAGCCAGTGAGTGAGATGGGGTGTTGAGGAAGGAGAGAATGAAACAAAGACAGAGTGAGTGAACGGCAGGTAGGCATAGAAGAGGAGACTAGAAGTGAAGGTGACTTGCTTTTCCCTGCTCTTGACCTCCCACCCATCTCAAACCAATCACAAACATACCTTCTATGCAACGTTGGTATGCAGAACTTCACTCCTCAGCCAGTGAGGGTGAGTCCCAAGCCAGGGGCTAGAGAGCAAAAGAATGGATGTGCTCAGACGTTCCTTGCTAGGGACAGTTTATCTGAAACAAGGCCTGCTCTCTTGTTTCCAGCAAGGATCTAGAAATTCTGCATGAATCTGCAAGGCACATTGACAGCATAAATTTGCATAAACTGCCCCACCTTCTGCCTTCCTACTTCCTGAGCAGTAGTTGTTTGTGTATAAAGAGAGAGGTCGCAGGCAAGATAATTTTGTGAGTAGGATACAGAACCCTAAATAGCTGGTGAGAGGTATAAGTTATTCTAAAAGCATAAAAACAGTACACCTGTGAAATGAAATGCTTTCATATGTGATCTTCTGTGTTTATTGTCCTGTGCAAAAAGTTGCACCTTGTGTTTGAAGGTTGAAATTATTTCAAGCTTGCATGGACGCAGAAATTTATGAGTGACTTTTATACATTTCTTAGGACTCTTCACTGTCAGGATGGCCGAGTGGTCTAAGGCGCTGTGTTTAGGCTGCAGTCTCCTCTGGAGGCGTGGGTTTGAATCCCACTTCTGAAATGACTTTTGGAGATATAATCTTCTTCATCAGGATAACATCTGATGGAAGTTGCATCTGTTGGTCTTCACCTGGGACGTTATTCTGTCCTCGTCTAGTCAAGAGAGCTTGGGTTTCTCATATATTTCTGTTGTACAAAGTCTTGCTGATAAAGTGCAATCCTTACCAAATGAGCTTAGGACCCATGTAAGAGCTCATCTAGAAGAGTCATGCTCTTGTATTCCCTGGCCAGACAGGCCATGCAAATTTGGAAGAATGCCAAGCACCTGGTAGACAGCTGTACTCCAGCACACTTACAGCAATGTCCTCAGGGCTTTGATCAGGGGCTGCTTAGATTTGCGTATTCCACCCTATGTTGTGACATTGAGCTCCCTTGTTGAATTTGCTTTAGTCAGCCAAGATGTGGCTGTTGACTCAATTTCAAAGCAGCTTTGGGCCGTTCAAGTGGCTGGTGAATAGCACTTTCTCTTTGTACGCTTTAAAGGTCTAAAGAGTTCTTCATAGGTACTGCTCTGTATGGATTGTTCAAAGATCTGTTGGAAATGCTTATAATGGGATAAATAAATTGAGGGCATGCCTTTTCGGTACCAAACTTGCATGGCTGTCTGGCTTGTGGAAGGTGCTGCAAATGCAAGTCAGGATGGCCGAGTGGTCTAAGGCGCTGCGTTCAGGTCGCAGTCTCTTCTGGAGGCGTGGGTTCAAATCCCACTTCTGACAAACCTGTGTTTAATCTTCTTTTTTCTTGAGGGAGAAAATCAGATCATTTCCCTCACATGGGCTTATATGGTTGTCTTTTTGGAAAAGTGCAGTGAGTTTTTTTCTTGCTATAGCCACTTATGGCCTAAGACAGGGGTGCCCAAACCTGTCCTGGCGGGCGTATCCATGCCAGATTTTTGGGATATCCCCATCTGGGGATCACGGTTCGATCCCCGGCACCGGCGGCAGATTAGCCCAGCACCAGGTGACTCTGGGAAATAGGTGGCGCCGCGGCTAGGGCGGCTGACTCCGGAATCTGAAGATTTTTTAATTTAAGGTTTTTGTAGAGCGCGTAGTAACCCTCGAGCATCCCAGAGATCAGGGTTCGATCCCCGGCACCGGCTGCAGATTAGCCCCACACCACGTGACTCAGGGAAATAGCTGGCGCCGCGGCTAGGGAGGCTGACTCCGGAATCTGGAGATCACGGTTCGATCCCCGGCACCGGCGGCAGATTAGCCCAGCACCAGGTGACTCTGGGAAATAGCTGGCGCCGCGGCTAGGGCGGCTGACTCCGGAATCTGGAGATTTTTTTATTTAAGGTTTTTGTAGAGCGCGTAGTAACCCTCGAGCATCCCAGAGATCAGGGTTCGATCCCCGGCACCGGCCGCAGATTAGCCCAGCACCATGTGACTCTGGGCAATAGCTTGCTTAATCTTCCCGACGGCCCCTAGCGCCTAGAGACCCTTACGGGTGATTGTGCGCCTTACAAATGTGGATTATTATTATTATTATTATTATTTGGGCCGATTCCGATCCGGTTCGTAAAAGCACATCTGCCCGAATCTGTCGGACAACCACATACGCCCGGGAGAGGACTGCCCGGGACCCGTGGAGCCCGTCCTGGTCACTCTGACCTGCCATCGGCCTGGAGAAGGGAGCGCCGGACCCCCGGGGGGAGGACTGCCCGGGACCCGTGGAGCCCGTCCTGGGCACTCTGACCTGCCGTCGGCCCAGGGAAGGGAGCCCCGGACGCCCGGGGGGAGGACTGCCCGGGACCCATGGAGCCCGTCCTGGGCACTCTGACCTGCCGACGGCCCGGGGAAGGGAGCCCCGGACGCCCGGGGGAGGACTGCCCGGGACCCGTGGAACTCGTCCTGGGCACTCTGACATGCCGCTGACCCGGGGAAGGGAACCCCGGACGCCCGGGAACCGGGGAGCCCGTCCTGGGCACTCTGACAAGCCGTCAGACCGGGGAAGGGAGCCCCGGACGCCCGGGACCCGTGGAGCCTGTCCTGGGAACTCCGGCATGCCGTTGGCCCGGGGAAGGGAGTCCCAGATACCCGGGACCCGTGGAGCCCGTCATGGGCACTCTGACAAGCCGGTGTCCCGGGAAGGGAGCCCCGGACGCCCGGGACTCGTGGAGCCCGTCCTGGGCACTCTGGCATGCCGTTGGCCTGGGGAAGGGAGCCCCGGACGCCCGGGGCCCGTGGAGCCCATCCTGGGCACTTTGACATGCCGTTGGCCTGGGGAAGGGAGCCCCGGACGCCCGGGGGGAGGACTACCAGGGACCCGTGGAGCCCGTCCTGGGTACTTTGACCTGCCGTTGGCCTGGAGATGGAAGCCCCGGATGCCTGGGGGAGGACTGCCCGGGACCCATGGAGCCCGTCCCGGGTACTTTGCCATGCTGTTGGCCTCCTGGAGATGGGTGCCCCGGACGCCCGGGGGAGGACTGCCCGGGACGTATGGAGCCGGTCCCGGGCACTTTTGCATGCCGTCGGCAGGGATGGAGCCCCGGACGCCCGGGGGACGACTGCCCAAGAGCCATGGAGCCCGTCCTGGGCAATTTGACAAGCCGTTGGCCTGGAGGAAGGAAGCCCGGGTGGCCTAGGGAGGTGTTACCCAGGCATAGCCCATCTGGTCCCCCTAGCAGAGAACCACCAGCCTTGGAGGGGTGTCCGGGCGTACCCTGTCCCTAGTAATCCGGAGGGAAATTACCTGACTTTCTTGCAATCTGTGCACACGAGGTGACAGAAGGGACCCAAGGCGCGAAAGTACCCGACCTCCTGGAGCCCTCGCTGGGATCCGGGAGGCGAATGGCACCTCATCATGACTTCCAGGGCGACCAGATGGCCGAGGCGAGAGGGGCGACCAGATGGCCGGGACCAAAATGACGCCAATCTGCCTGCCCCGGAGCTGCAGGGCTCTGGGGCTGCAGGGTTCCGGGGGCTGCAGAGCTGCAGGTCTCTGGGGCTGCAGGGCTCCGGGGCTTCAGGCCTCCCCGGGCCCTGATGGACCCTCCGTCCCGGGCGCCTCCGACCCCCGGCCGGCTTGCAGGACGGAGGGGGGATTCCCGCACCACTGGGCCCTGCCGGACGGGGCTCAAGCCCCGGGCCCGGTCCCCGGCCCCAGTCCCGGCTTTCCGAACCCTAGGCCGGGCCGGGGAGAGCCTCCCCTGGGCCCCCGGTGGACCCTCCGTCCCGGGCGCCCCGGACCCCCGGCCGGATTGCTGGACGGAGGGGTACCAGCACCCTCGGTGCCTGGCCAGATGGAGTTCAAGCCCCGGGTCCGGTCCCACCTTCCGAACCCTAGCCAGGTTGGGGAGAGCCTCCCCGGGAACCGGTGGAGCCCCGTCCCCAGCGCCCGGACCCACTGGTGGCCTGCGGGACAGGGGGCTCCAGCACCCTCGGGGCCTGGCCAGATGGAGTTCAAGCCCCGGGTCCGGTCCCACCTTCCGAACCCTAGCCAGGCTGGGGAGAGCCTCCCTGGGCCCCGGTGGAGCCCCGTCCCCAGCGCCCGGACCCACTGGTGGCCTGCGGGACAGGGGGCTCCAGCACCCTCGGGGCCTGGCCAGATGGAGTTCAAGCCCCGGGTCCGGTCCCACCTTCCGAACCCTAGCCAGGCTGGGGAGAGCCTCCCCGGGCCCCGGTGGAGCCCCGTCCCCAGCGCCCGGACCCCCGGCCGGATTGCAGGACGGAGGGGTATCAGCACCCTCGGGGCCTGGCCAGATGGAGTTCAAGCCCCGGATCCGGTCCCACCTTCCGAAC
>NC_136069.1:1542750468-1542770468 GCF_964261635.1 Lissotriton helveticus | reverse complement strand
CGGAACCCCTTCCTAGGCCCTTGGCAGTGCGGTAGGCTGGGAGACAGGGACCAGGGCCGGAGCACCCGACCCGGGGCCCGGCCGGGCCCCTGGACCCAGCCGGGGCTCCCAAGCCCGGAGGCGCATGGGACGCCTCCCCGGACCCATGGAGCCCGTCCTGGGCATTGAGCCATGCCGTTGGCCTGGAGATGGGTGCCCCGGACGCCCGGGGGAGGTCTGTCCGGGACACATGGAGCCCGTCCTGGGCATTGAACCATGCCATTGGCCTGGAGAAGGGAGCCCCCGGACGCCCGGGGGAGGACTGCCCGGTACCCGTGGAGCCCTTCCCGGGTACTTTGCAACGCCGTTGGCCTCCTGGAGATGGGTGCCCCGAACGCCCGGGGGGCGGGCTGCCCGGGACCCGTGGAGCCCGTCCTGGGCACTCTGACCTGCTGTTGGCCCGGGGGAGGACTGCCCGGGACCCGTGGAGCCCGTCCTGGGCACTCTGACAAGCTGTTGGCCTGGACAAGGGAGCCCCCGGACGCCCGGGGGAGGACTGCCCGGTACCCGTGGAGCCCTTCCCGGGTACTTTGCAACGCCGTTGGCCTCCTGGAGATGGGTGCCCCGAACGCCCGGGGGGCGGGCTGCCCGGGACCCGTGGAGCCCGTCCTGGGCACTCTGACCTGCTGTTGGCCCGGGGGAGGACTGCCCGGGACCCGTGGAGCCCGTCCTGGGCACTCTGACAAGCTGTTGGCCCGGGGAAGGGAGCCCAAGATGACCGGGACCCGTGGAGCCCGTATTTGGCACTCTGACAAGCCGTTGGCCCGGGGAAGGGAGCCCCAGATGACCGGGACCTGTGGAGCCCGTCCTGGGCACTCCTGTATGCCATTGGCCCGGGGAAGGGAGCCCCGGACGTCCGGGACCCGTGGAGCCCGTCCTGGGCACTCTGAAATGCTTTGGCCCGGGGAAGGGAGCCCCGGACGCCCGGGGGAGGACTGCCCGGGACCCGTGGAGCCCGTCCTGGGCACTCTGACAAGCCGTTGGCCCGGGGAAGGGAGCCCTGGACGCCCGGGACCCGTGGAGCCCGTCCTGGGCACTCTGAAATGCTTTGGCCCGGGGAAGGGAGCCCCGGACGTCCGGGACCCGTGGAGCCCGTCCTGGGCACTCTGAAATGCTTTGGCCCGGGGAAGAGAGCCCCGGACGCCCGGGGGAGGACTGCCCGGGACCCGTGGAGCCCGTCCTGGGCACTCTGACAAGCCGTTGGTCCGGGGAAGGGAGCCCTGGACGCCCGGGACCCGTGGAGCCCGTCCTGGGCACTCTGAAATGCTTTGGCCCGGGGAAGGGAGCCCCGGACGCCCGGGGGAGGACTGCCCGGGACCCGTGGAACTGGTCCTGGGCACTCTGACATGCCGCTGGCCCGGGGAAGGGTGCCCCGGATGACCGGGGCCCGTGGAGCCCGTCCTGGGCACTCTGACATGCCGCTGGCCCGGGGAAGGGAGCCCCGGACGCCCGGGGCCCGTGGAGCCCGTCCTGGGCACTCTGACAAGCCGTTGGCCCGGGGAAGGGAGCCCTGGACGCCCGGGACCCGTGGAGCCCGTACTGGGCACTCTGAAATGCTTTGGCCCGGGGAAGGGAGCCCCGGACGCCCGGGGGAGGACTGCCCGGGACCCGTGGAAGTGGTCCTGGGCACTCTGACATGCCGCTGGCCCGGGGAAGGGTGCCCCGGATGACCGGGGCCCGTGGAGCCCGTCCTGGGCACTCTGAAATGCTTTGGCCCGGGGAAGGGAGCCCCGGACGTCCGGGACCCGTGGAGCCCGTCCTGGGCACTCTGAAATGCTTTGGCCCGGGGAAGGGAGCCCCGGACGCCCGGGGGAGGACTGCCCGGGACCCGTGGAAGTGGTCCTGGGCACTCTGACAAGCCGTTGGTCCGGGGAAGGGAGCCCTGGACGCCCGGGACCCGTGGAGCCCGTCCTGGGCACTCTGAAATGCTTTGGCCCGGGGAAGGGAGCCCCGGACGCCCGGGGGAGGACTGCCCGGGACCCGTGGAACTGGTCCTGGGCACTCTGACATGCCGCTGGCCCGTGGAAGGGTGCCCCGGATGACCGGGGCCCGTGGAGCCCGTCCTGGGCACTCTGACATGCCGCTGGCCCGGGGAAGGGAGCCCCGGACGCCCGGGGCCCGTGGAGCCCGTCCTGGGCACTCTGACAAGCCGTTGGCCCGGGGAAGGGAGCCCTGGACGCCCGGGACCCGTGGAGCCCGTACTGGGCACTCTGAAATGCTTTGGCCCGGGGAAGGGAGCCCCGGACGCCCGGGGGAGGACTGCCCGGGACCCGTGGAAGTGGTCCTGGGCACTCTGACATGCCGCTGGCCCGGGGAAGGGTGCCCCGGATGACCGGGGCCCGTGGAGCCCGTCCTGGGCACTCTGACATGCCGCTGGCCCGGGGAAGGGAGCCCCGGACGCCCGGGGCCCGTGGAGCCCGTCCTGGGCACTCTGACAAGCCGTTGGCCCGGGGATGGAGCCCCGGACGCCCGGGGGACGAATGCCCGGGACGCATGGAGCACGTCCCGGGCACTCTGCCATGCCGTCAGCCCAGATGGAGCCCCGGGCGCCCGGGGGACGAAGGCCCGGGACGCATGGAGCCCGTCCCGGGCACTCTGCCATGCCGTCGGCCTGGATGGAGCACCGGACGCCCGGGGGACGACTGCCCAAGAGCCATGGAGCCCGTCCTGGGCAATTTGACATGCAGTTGGCCTGGAGGAAGGAAGCCCCGGGTGGCCTAGGGAGGTGTTGCCCAGGCATATCCCATCTGGTCCCCATGGCAGAGAACCACCAACCCTGGAGGGGTGTCCGGGCATATCCTGCCCCATAGTAATCCGGAGGCAAATTACCCCCCTTTCTTGCAATCTGTGCACGCGAGGTGACAGAGGGGACCCAAGCCGTGAAAGAACCCGACCACATGGAGCCCTCGCTGGGATCCGGGAGGCGAATGGCACCTCATTAAGACTTCCAGGGAAGTTCGGCCATCTGGTCCCCCCCCCATAGGAAAGGGGGACGCCCGGGGGAGGACTGGCCGGTACCCGTGGAGCCCTTCCCGGGTACTTTGCAATGCCGTTGGCCTCCTGGAGATGGGTGCCCCAGATGCCCGGGGGCGGGCTGCCCGGGACCCATGGAGCCCGTCCTGGGCACTTTTACATGCCGTCGGCCTGGAGGTGGGTGCCCTGGACGCCCGGGGGAGGCCTGCCCGGGACCCGTGGAGCCCTTCCCGGGTACTTTGCCAATGCCGTTGGCCTCATGGAGATGGTTGCCCCGGACGCCCGGGGGAGGCCTGCGCGGGACCCATGGAGCCCGTCCTGGGCATTGAGCCATGCCGTTGGCCTGGAGATGGGAGCCCCGAACGCCCGGGGGAGGACTGCCCGGTACCCGTGGATCCCGTCCTGGGCTCTTTGACATGCCGTCGGCCTGGAGGTGGGAGCCCCGGACGCCCGGGAGCGGGCTGCCCGGGACCAATGGAGCCCGTCCTGGACACTTTGACATGCCGTCGGCCTGGAGGAGGGTGCCCGGGACGCCCGTGGGAAGCCTGGTCGGGACCCGTGGAGCCCTTCCCGGGTACTTTGCCAATGCCGTTGGCCTCATGGAGATGGGTGCCCCGGACGCCCGGGGGAGGACTGCCCGGTACCCGTGGAGCCCTTTCCGGGTACTTTGCAATGCCGTTGGCCTCCTGGAGATGTGTGCCCCGAACGCCCGGGGGGAGGGCTGCCCGGGGCCCGTGGAGCCCGCCCTGTGCACTTTGACATGCCGTCGTCCTGGAGGTGGGAGCCCCGGACGCCCGGGGGAGGGCTGCCCGGGACCCACGGAGCCCTTCCCGGGTACTTTGCCATCCCGTTGGCCTCCTGGAGATGGGTGCCCCGGACGCCCGGGGGAGGTCTGTCCGGGGCCCATGGAGCCCGTCCTGGGCAGTGTGACATGCCGTCGGCCGGGAGGTGGGAGCCCCGGACGCCCGGGGGAAGGCTGCCCGGGACCCGTGGAGCCCTTCCCGGGTACTTTGCCATCCCGTTGGCCTCCTGGAGATGGGTGCCCCGGACGCCCAGGGGAGGTCTGTCCGGGACACGTGGAGCCCGTCCTGGGCATTGAGCCATGCCGTTGGCCCGGAGAATGGAGCCCCCAGACGCCCGGGGGAGGTGTTGCCCAGGCATATCTCATCTGGTCCCCCGGGCAGAGAACCACCAGCCCTGGAGAGGTGTCCGGGCGTACCCTGCCCCTAGTAATCCGGAGGGAAATTACCCCCCTTTCTTGCAATCCGTGCACGCGAGGTGACAGAGGGGACCCAAGGCGTAAAAGAACCCGACCTCATGGAGCCCTAGCTGGGATCCGGGAGCCGAATAGCACCTCATCGGGACTTCCAGGGAAGCCCCGCCATCTGGTCGCCCCATTGGAAAGCATCGCGGGCGACCAGAGGGCCGGGATCGAAAGGCGCAGGTTGGCCCACCGGAGCTCTAGGGCCCGGACGACCTGGGGGAGGAATGCCCGGGACCCGTGGAGCCCGTCCTGGGTACTTTGACATGCCGTCGGCCTGGAGGTGGGTGCCCCGGACGCCCGGGGGAAGCTGCCCGGGACCCATGGAGCCCGTCCTGGGTACTTTGACATTCCGTCGGCCTGGAGGTGGGAGCCCCGGACGCCCGGGGGGAGGTCTGCCCAGGACCCATGGAGCCCGTCCTGGGTACTTTGCCAATGCCGTTGGCCTCATGGAGATGGGTGCCCCGGACGCCCGAGGGAGGTCTGCCCGGGACCCATGGAGCCCGTCCTGGGTACTTTGCCAATGCCGTTGGCCTCCTGGAGATGGGTGTCCTGGACGCCCGGGGGAGGACTGTCCCGGACTCATGGAGCCCGTCCTGGGCACTTTGACATGCCGTCGGCCTGGCGGTGGGAGCCCCGGACGCCCGGGGAGGGCTGCCCGGGACCCATGGAGCCCGACCCGGGCACTCTGTCATGCCGTCAGCCTGGATGGAGCCCCGGACGCCCGGGGGACGAATGCCCGGGACACATGGAGCCCGTCCTGGGCACTTTTCCGTGCCTTCGGCCTGGAGCCCCCCAGACACCATGGGGAGGACCACCGTGAAAACCATGGAGCCCGACCTGGGCACTCTGCCATACCGTCAGCCTAGATGGAGCCCCGGACGCCCAGGGGACGAATGCCCTGGACGCATGGAGCCCGTCCTGGGCACTTTTCCATGCATTTGGCCTGGAACCCCCAGACACCCAGGGGAGGACCACCGTGAAAACCATGGAGCCCGACCTGGGCACTCTTCCATACCGTCAGCCTAGATGGAGCCCCGGACGCCCGGGGGATGAATGCCCGGGACGCATGGAGCCTTTCCTGGGCACTTTTCCATGCCGTCAGCCTGGATGGAGCCCCGGACGCCCGGGGGACGACTGCCCAGGAGCCATGGAGCCCGTCCTGGGCAATTTGACATGCAGTTGGCCTGGAGGAAGGAAGCCCCGGGTGGCCTAGGGAGGTGTTGCCCAGGCATAGCCCATCTGGTCCCCATGGCAGAGAACCACCAGCCTCGGAGGGGTGTCCGGGCGTTCCCTTCTCCCTAGTAATCCGGAGGAAAATTACCCCCTTTTCTTGTAATCTGTGCACGCGAGGTGACAGAGGGGACCCAAGGCGCGAATGTACCCGACCTCCTGGAGCCCTCGCTGGGATCCGGGCGGCGAATGGCACCTCATCGGGACTTCCAGGGAAGTTCGGCCATCTGGTCGCCCCATAGGAAAGCGTTGCGGGCGACCAGATGCCCGAGGGGATCCGGGCGACCAGATGGCCGAGGGAATCTGGGCGATCAGATGGCTGGACACGGAAGTGAAGCCGCCTGGACTCTCCCGACCCTGTCCCCGTCCCCGTCCCGGGACGAATGCCCGGGACGCATGGAGCCCGTCCTGGGCACTTTTCCATGCCATTGGCCTGGAGCGCCCCGACACCCAGGGGAGGACCACCCTGAAAACCTTGGAGCCCGACTCGGGCACTCTCCCATGCCGTCAGCCTGAATGGAGCCCCGGACGCCCGGGGGACGAATGCCCGGGACGCATGGAGGCCGTCCTGGGCACTTTTCCATGCCATTGGCCTGGAGCGCCCCGACACCCAGGGGAGGACCACCCTGAAAACCATGGAGCCCGACCCGGGCACTCTGCCATGCTGTCAGCCTGGATGGAGCCCCGGACGCCCGGGGGACGAAGGCCCGGGACGCATGGAGCCCGTCCCAGGCACTCTGCCATGCCGTCGGCCTGGATGGAGCCCCGGACGCCCGGGGGACGACTGCCCAAGAGCCATGGAGCCCGTCCTGGGCAATTTGACATGCAGTTGGCCTGGAGGAAGGAAGCCCCGGGTGGCCTAGGGAGGTGTTGCCCAGGCATAGCCTATCTGGTCCCCATGGCAGAGAACCACCAGCCCTGGAGGGGTGTCCGGGCATACCCTGCCCCTAGTAATCCGGAGGGAAATTACCCCCCTTTCTTGCAATCTGTGCACGCGAGGTGACAGAGGGGACCCAAGGCGTGAAAGAACCCGACCTCATGGAGCCCTCGCTGGGATCCGGGAGGCGAATGGCACCTCATCGGGACTTCCAGGGAAGTTCGGCCATCTGGTCCCCCCCCATAGGAAAGCGTTGCGGGCGACCAGATGGCTGAGGAAATCTGGGCGATCAGATGGCCGGGCATGGAGGTGAAGCCGCCAGGACTCTTCCCCACCCCGTCCCCGTCCCCGTCCCGGGACGAATGCCCAGGACGCATGGAGCCCGTCCTGGGCACTGTGGAAAAGTAAATTTTGCCTTGCCATATGTGCCTACGTATTCCCCATCCTATGTTATATGTGCATGATCGATATGCATGTATCCCCCTATGATCGATTAAAGACGCAATTATAGTTGTGTCCAACTCTAGTATGCCAGATTCCAGCTCTCGTGAAAGCAACGAGTATTAGGCCTATGTTGTCACGTTTTACAGTGTGCACGTTATTTCATTGAATTGTCCCCGTTTCCTAGGCCTCAAAAGGGGCCCGGACACCAGATTCAAGCTCCAGTCTCCTGAATCCACTCCGAGGAGCGATGCAGCCCCCACCTGCATCCCTGACCCTTCACTTACTTCCGCCGCGCAGCGGTGCCCGGCCTGGCCCTGCCTGCCCGTCTGCCAAGAGTATGTTATGCTTCTAGTTATCAGTTCAGCCCTCCTTCGTTGCATTCCTAAGCTACTGAACCGTATCAACAGTTCCATCTATGGTCTAGTCTTTCTGTCTCCATGTAATAGAAATACTGTATTAATATTCATAGAATAATTCCTAGTTCACGCAATACATGTAATATAATGCATGCACCAGCCTTAGTGTCAAGTAGCCTTTGCCCTGATAACTTTTGGATTCTATCAACATGTACTCCAAACACCAGATACCAGATATGATATAAAGTACATGTCGTCCTGACACCGCAGACTTTAGTCTCCTCTTCCAGCGCAGAAGTCATAGCCCCCAGTTCTCCCTAGTAACACGTCATTGCCCGTTTTTGCGCGCACCACTAGGTTAAAGGTCCCAGCTGCTCAGGTAGCCCCCTCCATGTTTCGCCCCATTCATGACACTTCTGTGACGTTCATACCACATGTCTCAATGCACGCCCTGTACACGCCTTCTTTTTCCACCCATGCCTTCTTATCTTACGTTTGTCATAAGTTACGCCTACTGTATGTAATGTAATGTAATGTAATGTAATGTTTTACTATATATATGCTGCACTGTCGATGAAATGGTGCAGCTGCCTTCCTTCCTATTTTATTTCAGGCTGTCCCGTTCCAGTCCCCTCCCTTTTGCCTGAATAAATCCTTTTGACTCGGACACATCGGATCCTGCCTCTTATTTATTGAGCTATCTGTTATTGTTAATATAGTCAAAAATAGTCCTGGTATTATTTATTTATATACCACATAATGGCGCCCGAATAGGAACGAGCCCCTTCCTCACGCGCTGGCGATGCAACGCTGGTCCCCTGACCCTCTGCAGCCGTGACGGAACAATACCGTGCACGTGCAGATATTTCTGCTTCAAGTCTCCCTCAGGCCCACGGAGGAAACGGAGACTGCGGTCCGACATCCAGACGAAGCGGTGTGGAATGCGGTTCGTCCCGACCAGAGCCCAAGCCGAGAGAGCAAGGTCCAAAGTATCCGGAGGCCCACCTGTAACCGAAGTTTCCGAAGTTCGTAGTCCGACGTCGTAGCAGTCCAGTCCAGTCCGAGGCCTTCCAGTTTCTGCTTCCCGGTGAGTACCGTCGCGGGGGAAGTATCTAGACAGGATCATTAGTTTGGTCCTGGTCCGATGGGTTTGGGTACACAGATCCAGTCCGAAGTATTCACCTAGGTGGATACGGGTCCTGACGTGTCTCTTTATGGGACCGGTATGTTCTGTACTGTTTTAGCAGTGCATCCAGTAATTCTAGTAAGTTTCGTTTTCGAGAAATTCATGTGTTCTGTTTTCAGTGTATCAGGTAGTATTCTGTTCGAATTGTTATTAATGTATTTTTATGTCGTGGTATGAGTGCTTTGTTCGCTATTTTATTACTGTGATTATTATGTATTGTATTCCAAGTATATAACCGTAATGCCTCTGTTCTCGAAATTATGTCAGATAAAGACCAGAAAAGGGTTACTCGAAGAAGCAGTTCCTGTCCCTCCTAGGGACAGTCCAGGACATTTTATGTATCACAAACATGGCTTAGATGCCATAATATATCTAGACTTATGGGCGGACTATACTAAAGAACTAGAAGAGAAATATAGATGGCCCGTATCAGGTACATGGGATGCCGAGTGCATCATGCGAGTAGAAGAAGCATTATGGAAAAAGAAAGCCAGACAGTCCCAGAAAGATGCCATCGAGTTATGGCGCAAAGAATCTAATAAAAGAACCGAAAAAGAATTCAGAAAAACAGAATTAAGTAGGGAATCCGCAGAAAAAGCCCAAGAAAGGGAATTAATCGAAGAAGGTGAACGAGTTAGAGCAGAACAGTCAGATAGACAGAGAAATGCCCTTATTAAGGGTATGTATCCTCTTCTTGCCGAGGGCTTGCCAAAAGCAACCCCGGAAGCACCCTGTAATTTCCCGCCGCCATTGGTCCCGATTAAGCTACGTCATAAACCGACCGCAGCTGATATTTTTCTTTCGTCCTATTTGGACGAAACAGTACCAGCCTATGCAAATCCTGTTCCGCCTGCTCCCGTTAATAATATAATTCCTGTTCCTCCAGCCGCTGGTCCCGTGGGTCCAGTTAATGTTACAGTACCTGGTACAGCACCCCCGGCCCAGCCCACAGTACATGCACCCGTTATGCCAATCACTTTACCAGCACGTACAGTATACACCGACGATTCTAGTTTAGGAGCCGCGGGGGGAGGTTCTCCTCGCACCCCGCCTCAACCAAGACGTATGACGCTACATGAACTAGCGTTACAGCGTACGCCAAAAGTGACTACATACGTGGATATCAAGCGAGCACTTACTGAATGTCGTTATGATCCAGTTCCAGGTGATGACCACATGGTCATATATTCATTACGTTTAAGACGGGTTGCCGGCTATTTGGACACCCTGCCCGATATGGGAGAACATCTAGACAGAATATATCGTTTTATCCGTACAGGAGTGAATCCAGAAAGTATTCACGAAGACATGGTTCAAAGAAAAGTCGAGACTCAGCTCATGATTTTAAAGTTTTTGATTAACTGTTTAATAAGAGAGCAAGATTATCCAGAAAAAGATCAAGAAGAAATGAAAGTCCTGACCAGGTGGAGTGACAATATAGCCGAGGGAAAACACAAGACACAAAATTGTATAGAGAGTATGTACAAGAAAATTCGTAAGGAAATAATACGTATACACCAGAAGGAGGAAGAAAAACGAGCAACCGAGAAAGAGAATGACTCTTCTAGTGAAGAGGTAGATAACGAGAATCCTTCCAGAATAGCGTATGTAGGTAGAACTAGACTTTCCGACCGACATTCACGTCTAGATTACAAGAAATCTTTTCCTCCTCCAGTACCAGAACAGTGTTCTCTTGAGCAAGTATTCCAAGCTACCGATCACATTCTGAAGTCACGAATAGGGTATAGCGAGCTTAGTACAATGCATGAACAAGAACTAGCCCGATCAGCAGTCCGGTGGACTACTGATTCTACCACTTTTCCAGACGAAATAGTGGCCCAAATGTTTCTGAAACTGCCCCCAGCCGAACAGCGACTGGTGGGTATGTATATGATCCAACACCTCATTACACTGTATGAGGAACAACATTCTGATCCAGGTCCTTTACATGATATATTGAACGAGTTACTCCAGTACAGATGGAAAGGTCTAGGTACCGATTTAATTAGTGTCATTTTAGAACAGCGCCACAAATACCGAACGTTTCTGAATCCACATTTTGTTCACGTCTCACCCCCAGAAAGTAAATCATTCTACATAGACAGACAGAATCCGTTACGAGAAGTGCATCCAGTCAAGAAAGAGGGTGGTGGTCTAGAACGAGTATTTGTTTACACCCCTATCACAAAGATGGAACTCTTAGAAATGAAGAAGTTAATTCCCTGTCATGATAAAGATCCAGCAGGGTTCCACCGTGAATTAAAAGACATGCTCCGCATGGGAGAATACACGTACCCTGATATCATTAAAATGTTAAAGGTCTTGTTGCCATGCGGGCATATATGAAAAACTCAAGGAAAAAGAATGGGAGGTGGGAGAGAAAAAGATAGATTGGACAGCATTAGAAGCTGAAAATAATTCACGAGTACCAGGTAGCGGTCTTGGGGATAAAGCTAAAGAATTGCCTGAGTTATTAATACAAGTCTTGCCAAGATTACTAGCCACGAAAAAGGAAGATTGGGATGCCATCTCAGCCTGTAAACAGAAACAAGACGAAGATACTAGTGATTTTTATTCTAGATTTGAAAAATGTTTTATTATTAATAGTGGTCTGAAAACAAGTAGTGAATCCTACCCTCATCTTTTTGTCACCAAACTAGTCGAGAATTCAAGTCCACAAGTTAAAAATCGAGTCCTGAAAGTCGAAAGTACCTGGCAAGCTAATACTCCGTCACAGATGCTCCAGATGCTCCAGTATCGCCAGAACAGAATCAGGGAAGAGCAGGAACACGAAAGAAGACGTATGAAAGACACGAAAATGAAAGTATTAGTTGCACAGTCTGTTCCACAAGACAGTCAGAAGAGGGGTCCGAATCAAGCCAGTCATCCTGCAGCTCCCGTTAGAGGGACATGCAATTACTGTAAACAGCCAGGTCATTTCATAAACGAATGTGCAGTTCTGAAACACAACATAGCTACTGGTAAGACTAAAGAAAGACCACGTCCGCCTAGACAAGAACAAGTTTCACAGACTTCCCAGCCACCACAGAATGCACAACAGTCAGTTACAGCACCGCAGCCTGTAGCTGCAACACAACACGTTACACAGCAGATGTACCAGTACGCACAGTCAGAGTATCCAGATTATCAGCCGTATTCATGAAACAGCCTAGAGAGGGAGGTAGGTTTGCCTCTCATCGAGATACCTGTAGATCAAGAGGGTCCCTATGTACATAGTCAAGTATTGGGGAAAGACAGAAAGTTTCTGATTGATACAGGGGCAAGTAGGACTACCATCAGTCATGACGAGGTTCCAGGGGCTCCACTCTCAGGCTCTAGAAATGTTTCCCTTGGATTTTCAGGAAAGCCTATTGTTAATGAAATATCGAAACCAGTTACTCTAGAGGTTGGTCCATTGTCCCGAACTACAGATTTGTTGCTCACGAAATCTTGTCCAGAAAATGTGTTAGGCATTAAGACTTTAAAAGAATTAGGAGCAGTCATATGCTGTTCCCCAGAAGGGGTCCGTCTGTTCCTCCGTGATTTCAAAGGTCATTATGTATTAAGTGATTTTGATCCAAGATTATTGAATGTACCACAGTATTTATGGGCGCAAGGTCCAACTGATGTAGGTTGTATGCATATCACACCCCATCGTGTGACTCTAAAACAAGGTGTTGTTCTACCACGAATCAGACAGTACAAATTGCCACCTGAGGCTGTAGCAGCCTTATCCAAAATTATTGACAAACTTATTGTTCAAGGAGTGGTTGTAGAAACTGACTCCAATGTATGTAATTCTCCTATCATTCCAGTTCTGAAACGTACTGATCCAAATGCACCTCCAGTTTATCGATTAGTGATTGACCTTCGAGAACTTAATAAATGTATTATACCACAGTACCCAGTGGTCCCAGATATTTCTTCCCTGTTGACAGCCATTGATTCCGAAGCTACGTTCTTTACAGTTATCGATCTCAAGAACGCATTTTTCAGTGTCCCCATTCATCCAGACAGCCAGTTCCTTTTCGGATTCTGTTTAAATGGAAGAAGCTATAAATTCACACGAGCACCTCAAGGTTTCACAGAAAGCCCTAGCATTTACAGTCAAGCACTTAAGAGACAACTAGACAATATTCACATGCCAACTGACACTGCCCTGCTCCAGTATGTCGATGATCTACTGATCACAGCCCGTTCTGAACGTGACTGCGAGCGTGCGTCACTTACAGTTCTGTATTTTCTGGCCGAGATGGGGCACAAGGTGTCCCCTTCTAAATTGCAATTCTGTGTCCAGCAAGTGGTCTACTTAGGACACTTACTGTCCAAGAGGGGTAGGCAGTTGACACCTGACCGTATCCAGTTAATAGCACATCTTCCACAGCCCAAGACACAGAAGGAGGTACGAGCTTTTATCGGCCTCACTTCTTACTGCAGACAATGGATTCCTCAGTATGCATTTCTAGCCAAGCCACTGATACAGTTAACGACACAGGAGGCAGCCGTATCGTCTGTCCTCCCTTGGACCCAGGAACATACACTTGTTTTTAATGAGTTAAAGAAAGCTTTATGTAATGCACCTGTTCTAGCAACACCGAACTACAGTAAGCCTTTTACACTTTTTGTTACAGAACGTGATGGTACTGCATTATCTGTTCTCACACAAGATCAAGCAGGACAATACAAGCCCTGTGCTTATTTTTCTAGCACATTAGATCCAGTGGCCCAGGCTCTGCCTGCGTGCCTCAAGTCAGTTGCAGCCACAGCTCTAGCTATCAGACAAAGTGATTCCATAGTGTTAGGACACTCCCTGACAGTACAAGTTCCACACTCCGTGGAAGTTCTTTTAAACCGAACACAGACTCAGCACTTGACAATTGCACGTTTAACGGGTTATGAACTGACATTGTTCCAGCCACACATAGAAATCAGACGCTGCAACATTTTAAATCCAGCCACACTGTTACCGTCAGTTACTTCAAATCCTGCCACATATGACTGTGTGGAAGTTGTTAACACCATGACAAAGCCAAGACAAGACTTGACAGACATTGCATTACCTGATCCTGACCTGACACTTTATGTGGATGGTTCATGTATGAGAACAAGTACAGGAGAACTAGTAGCCGCGTATGCAGTGACTACTGAAACCGAAGTTATAGAAACACATCGTATTGACACCCTGTCTGCTCAAGCAGCAGAGCTTGTCGCTCTGACCCAAGCCTGCATACGTGCCAAGAACCTGAAAGTAAACATATACACAGATTCACGTTACGCATTCGGAGTCGTACACGACTTTGGAGTGCTCTGGCAGGAGAGAGGTTTCATGACTTCTCATGGAACCAAGATTCAGCATGGTCTCCTCATTCAAGCTCTGTTAGATGCAATACATTTACCGACAGCTATCGCTATCATGAAGTGCAAGGCACATACGAAAGTCACTGATATCATTTCCCAGGGTAACGATCTAGCAGATCGAACAGCCAAGCTCACAGCTCAGACTCCAGACATTCCAGTTAACACAACACAGACACTCATTCCAGATCAGATTACTTGTATGACAGTTAAGGACCCTACACAAGATGTCATAGACATACAGTTACATGCTACTCCCGATGAAATCAAGAAATGGCCCGAACAAGGAGGGGTCCAGACAGATCAAGGATGGTTGACGAAGGGAAAAGCCACATGGTTTCTCCCCGACTCTATGGTTCAAGTCATTATTAACACCGCACATAGTCCAGCACACTTGGGAGAAAAAGCCATGTTAGACAGTATCCAGAACCTTTGGTTCAACAAGCATTTACGAGCAGCCGCCAAGCAGAAAGTACGTACCTGCATGATATGTTGTCAGTTCAATCCCGGTAAAGGTGTCCCGGTGGAACAAGGTGGATTCCATCCTCCTGACCACCCTTTTGAAGTCCTCCAGATGGATTACATTCAGATGGAGCGATGTCGAGGTTTCAAGTATGTCCTCGTAGTTGTATGCGCTTTGTCCAGGTGGACAGAAGCATATCCAGTACCAGATTACACAGCTGCGACCACTGCCAGGCAGTTGGTTCGTGAGTTCTTTCCCCGCTATGGATTACCTAGGGTCGTGTATTCAGATAACGGCCAGCTATTCTCATCCGAGCTCATGAAACAAGTATCCCTTCTGTTAGGGTACCAGTGGAAGTTCCATTGTGTACGCCATCCTGAAGCAGCCGGTCTCGTAGAGAGACATAACCAGACTCTGAAAATCCGCATCGCCAAAGTATGTGCAGAAAAAGGTGTAGATTGGATAGTAGCACTGCCAGTTGCCCTTTTTTATATGAGAATGGTCGCCCACTCCCGTTCAGGTCTGTCCCCCTATGAGATAGTGTTTGGTCGTCCCCCTAACATGTGGGGTACACCTAGACCCCGTACCATTACCGATATTGACAGTAATATGTTGACAGATTACCTTGCCTCCTTGATGTCTGCACTACAATCTTGTCGTTCACAGGTTGCCGCTGCATTTCCAGACAACACCGAAGTGAAACCGCATGAGGTCGTTCAGGGTGATATGGTCCTTATAAGGAACTTTGATCGTTCAAGTCCGCTGGAGCCCCGCTGGAAGGAGCCCCGTCTCGTCCTCCTCACCACCCGGACTGCGGTGAAGGTCGAGAACCGAAAAGGGTGGCTACACGCGAGCCACGTCAAGAAATTCCATGGACTTAAAACTAAAACTTTTCTCAAGGACTGCCCCGTTCTCAAGGACTGCCCAGAAAATGAATCTAAAATTCCCCTGTTAGAGAAAACTCCGCAGCAGGAGTATAAATCGAAGCTGAGGTCTAGTAAGTCAGCCAGTTTAATTGTCTAAGTCCCTCTCGGGTGAAACGGTTAGACAGGTTCCTGACATGTATGAGATAGACCCACACAGTGAGAGAGTTAGTCAAAACTCTAAGAGATGTATCATCATTCTGTTCTTCTTATTGTTCCTAAGTCTTATGGTTACATGCATAAGTTATGCGTTACATTTATGTTTTCCTATTTCACATGTACATATGTTTTCTAATGTTACAGTAGAGCACATATTTAGTGACCTGCCTCCTCACGAGTTATCCTATCGTCTTGCTATGCGTAATAACACTTTTATCCGAATGCTGCACTATTCACACCAGACCAGCAATGCCACTAATTGTTGGGTGTGTGGTCGACTCCCCCCTTTCCAGACAACGAAGGGAGTTCTGCCACTCTTTCCTTATCCGTTTTCACATAATGGTTCGTGTGGAGCATGGTCCACGTTAACGTCTTCCTCGACTGATATGTCCCTTCTGAACCGAACATGTTTCCCAGACAAGCAAGGTCTTTCCCATAGAACAGGATTAGATCTAGAAAATGAAGTATATGATTTAGGTAATTATTCCTCGAATTTCATGGTTCTGAATGTTCAGTCCGATACTACTCCAGATTTGCCTGCTATTTCAGTACTACCAGTTAAAGGCGAATTATGTGTCAGAAAGAATGGTTCCGCACATGTAGGACATAGTGATTGTACTACTATGGTCAAGTATAGTGACAGTGGGAAATCTATTTTCAAAGCCTCACGTCATTCTTATTTTGTTTGTGGTCAGACCGCATATGTTCGTCTGCCCCTAGATTGGGATGGAACCTGTTATATTGCCTTCCTATTGCCACCAGTTTTCCTAGCCCCATCCGATTATCACAGAAACACACATCTAGTCCACATTAGACATAGAAGGGAGACTGAGTCTCCAATTGTCGATCAAACTGAAACTGCTCTAGAACAATATCAAGACTTCAATAAAGGTTTCTTTTTCTTTATAGGACCTGTCCAGAATAGTAAGTTAATACGTAGGTTAACCAGAACCCTTGAAGCAGTAGTGAATGAGACTACTTCCGCTGTAGGTAACTTAACCGAAGAACAATCTGCTATGCGTTTTGTTGTGCTCCAAAATCGTCTCGTTCTTGACGTCATACTGGCCGATAGAGGAGGAGCTTTTAGAGTCATCGGATCTAGTTCCTGCATTTTCATTCCTAATAACGCGCCGTCTGTTTATTCAGCTATAACCAGACTTCATGAAATTGCCCATCAGTTACACCAGAATCCAGGCACCTGGACATGGTCCGGTTGGCTCTGGAGTATTATATCTGCCTGGGGATGGAAAGTATTGTCATTCCTAGGTATAGCAGTAATGATCATATTCAGTTGCTGCCTCTGTTTACAATGTGGCCATGCGATTTGCGGCATGTGTGCTACCTCTTGTATTCCTAGTCCTAAGTCCCGTTCCAAGACAATTCGAGACGAGCAAATTATGCTATATGAACAGATAGATGGTATCATGAATATTGATGTTTCCTGATGGAAACGTAGGGCACAAGGAGGGAATGTGGAAAAGTAAATTTTGCCTTGCCATATGTGCCTACGTGTTCCCCATCCTATGTTATATGTGCATGATCGATATGCATGCATCCCCCTATGATCGATTAAAGACGCAATTATAGTTGTGTCCAACTCTAGTATGCCAGCTTCCAGCTCTCGTGAAAGCAACGAGTATTAGGCCTATGTTGCCACGTTTTACAGTGTGCACGTTATTTCATTGAATTGTCCCCGTTTCCTAGGCCTCAAAAGGGGCCCGGACACCAGATTCAAGCTCCAGTCTCCTGAATCCACTCCGAGGAGCGATGCAGCCCCCACCTGCATCCCTGACCCTTCACTTACTTCCGCCGCGCAGCGGTGCCCGGCCTGGCCCTGCCTGCCCGTCTGCCAAGAGTATGTTATGCTTCTAGTTATCAGTTCAGCCCTCCTTCGTTGCATTCCTAAGCTACTGAACCGTATCAACAGTTCCAGCTATGGTCTAGTCTTTCTGTCTCCATGTAATAGAAATACTGTATTAATATTCATAGAATAATTCCTAGTTCACGCAATACATGTAATATAATGCATGCACCAGCCTTAGTGTCAAGTAGCCTTTGCCCTGATAACTTTTGGATTCTATCAACATGTACTCCAAACACCAGATACCAGATATGATATAAAGTACATGTCGTCCTGACACCGCAGACTTTAGTCTCCTCTTCCAGCGCAGAAGTCATAGCCCCCAGTTCTCCCTAGTAACACGTCATTGCCCGTTTTTGCGCGCACCACTAGGTTAAAGGTCCCAGCTGCTCAGGTAGCCCCCTCCATGTTTCGCCCCATTCATGACACTTCTGTGACGTTCATACCACATGTCTCAATGCACGCCCTGTACACGCCTTCTTTTTCCACCCATGCCTTCTTATCTTACGTTTGTCATAAGTTACGCCTACTGTATGTAATGTAATGTAATGTTTTACTATATATATGCTGCACTGTCGATGAAATGGTGCAGCTGCCTTCCTTCCTATTTTATTTCAGGCTGTCCCGTTCCAGTCCCCTCCCTTTTGCCTGAATAAATCCTTTTGACTCGGACACATCGGATCCTGCCTCTTATTTATTGAGCTATCTGTTATTGTTAATATAGTCAAAAATAGTCCCGGTATTATTTATTTATATACCACAGCACTTTTCCATGCCGTCGGCCTGGAGCGCCCCGACACCCTGCGGAGGACCACCCTGGAAACCATGGAGCCCGACCCGGGCACTCTGCCATGCCGTCGGCCTGGATGGAGCCCCGGACGCCCGGGGGACGAATGCCCGGGACGCATGGAGCCCGTCCTGGGCACTTTTCCATGCCGTCGGCCAGGAGCCCCCTGACACCCAGGGGAGGACCACCGTGAAAACCATGGAGCCCGACCCGGGCACTCTGCCATACCGTCAGCCTGGATGTAGCCCCGGGCGCCCGGGGGACGAATGCCCGGGATGCATGGAGCCCGTCCCGGGCACTCTGCCATGCCGTCAGCCTGGATGGAGCCCCGGACGCCAGGGGGACGAATGCCCGGGACGCATGGAGCCCGTCCCGGGCACTCTGCCATGCCGTCGGCCTGGATGGAGCCCCGGACGCCCGGGGGACGACTGCCCAAGAGCCATGGAGCCCAAATTCGTACGGACTCCTAACCTTCCGACACGGATCGGAATCGAGCCCTTTCTGACCCAGCAGATTTCAGGTTGATTTGCTATATACTTTACGTACGATTTTATGGGGGCCGATTCCGATCCGGTACGTAAAAGCACATCCGACCGACATGTCGGACAACCACGTACACCCAGGGGATAGGACTGCCCGGGTCACATGGACCCCGTCCTGGGAACTCTGATCTGCCGCCGGCGCCGGGGATCGAACCGTGATCACCAGATGGGGATATCCCAAAAATCTGGCATGGATACGGCCCGCCAGGACAGGTTTGGGCACCCCTGTTGTACGGACTCCCAAGCCCGACAGATTCCTACGGACCTTCTGACACGGATCGGAATCGAACCCAGCAGATTTCGCGTTGACTGCCTCTATATCAGGGGTGCCCAAACCTGTCCTGGCGGGCCGTATCCATGCCAGATTTTTGGGATATCCCCATCTGGGGATCACGGTTCGATCCCCGGCACCGGCGGCAGATTAGCCCAGCACCAGGTGACTCTGGGAAATAGCTGGCGCCGCGGCTAGGGCGGCTGACTCCGGAATCTGGAGATTTTTTTATTTAAGGTTTTTGTAGAGCGCGTAGTAACCCTCGAGCATCCCAGAGATCAGGGTTCGATCCCCGGCACCGGCCGCAGATTAGCCCAGCACCACGTGACTCAGGGAAATAGCTGGCGCCGCGGCTAGGGAGGCTGACTCCGGAATCTGGAGATCACGGTTCGATCCCCGGCACCGGCGGCAGATTAGCCCAGCACCAGGTGACTCTGGGAAATAGCTGGCGCCGCGGCTAGGGCGGCTGACTCCGGAATCTGGAGATTTTTTTATTTAAGGTTTTTGTAGAGCGCGTAGTAACCCTCGAGCATCCCAGAGATCAGGGTTCGATCCCCGGCACCGGCCGCAGATTAGCCCAGCACCATGTGACTCTGGGCAATAGCTTGCTTAATCTTCCCGACGGCCCCTAGTGCCTAGAGACCCTTACGGGTGATTGTGCGCCTTACAAATGTGGATTATTATTATTATTATTATTATTTGGGCCGATTCCGATCCGGTTCGTAAAAGCACATCTGCCCGAATCTGTCGGACAACCACGTACGCCCGGGAGAGGACTGCCCGGGACCCGTGGAGCCCGTCCTGGTCACTCTGACCTGCCATCGGCCTGGAGAAGGGAGCGCCGGACCCCCGGGGGGAGGACTGCCCGGGACCCGTGGAGCCCGTCCTGGGCACTCTGACCTGCCGTCGGCCCGGGGAAGGGAGCCCCGGACGCCCGGGGGGAGGACTGCCCGGGACCCATGGAGCCCGTCCTGGGCACTCTGACCTGCCGACGGCCCGGGGAAGGGAGCCCCGGACGCCCGGGGGAGGACTGCCCGGGACCCGTGGAACTCGTCCTGGGCACTCTGACATGCCGCTGACCCGGGGAAGGGAACCCCGGACGCCCGGGAACCGGGGAGCCCGTCCTGGGCACTCTGACAAGCCGTCGGACCGGGGAAGGGAGCCCCGGACGCCCGGGACCCGTGGAGCCTGTCCTGGGAACTCCGGCATGCCGTTGGCCCGGGGAAGGGAGTCCCAGATACCCGGGACCCGTGGAGCCCGTCATGGACAC
>NC_136069.1:1542722968-1542737968 GCF_964261635.1 Lissotriton helveticus | reverse complement strand
GGAGGGTACCCGGGCCCCTGAGGGCCCCACGAGGTAGGCCCGGGTGCTGCCTGGCCCCATCTCGGCATGGCCAGACCTCGCGGAGTCCTGCCTGAGCAAAGTCGGAGAAAAAGGCCCATCGGAAAAGGGGGTGAGCGGCAGGTGCGTTCCCGGGCCCCTGGGGGCCCCAGCGGGCGGGCCCGGGTGCTGCCTGGCCCCGTCTCAGCATGGCCAGACCTCGCGGAGGCCTGCCTGAGAAAACTCAGAGGAAAAGGCCCATCGGGAAGGGGCCAAGAGGCAGAAGCGTACCCGGGCCCCTGGGGGCCCCGGCGGGCCGGCCCGGGTCCTGCCTTCCCCTTATTCAGAATCGCCAGACCACACGGAGGTCTGACTGACCCTCTCCCTAGTAATCCGGAGGAAAATTACCCTCCTTTCTTGTAATCCGTGCACTAGAGGTGACAGAGGGGACCCAAGGCGCGAAAGTACCCGACCTCCTGGAGCCCTCGCTGGGATCCGGGAGGCAAATGGCACCTCATCGGGACTTCCAGGGAAGTTCAGCCATCTGGTCGCCCCCCCATTGGAAAGCATTGCGGGCGACCAGATGGCCGAGGCGATCCGGGAGACCAGATGGCCGAGGGGATCCGGGAGACCAGATGGCCGAGGGGATCCGGGAGACCAGATGGCCGAGGGGATCCGGGAGACCAGATGGCAGAGGGGATCCGGGAGACCAGATGGCCGAGGGGATCCGGGCGACCAGATGGCCGGGCACGAAAGGGACGCCATCCGGTCGCCCCGTGCCCCCACGAAGGAGGGAGCGGGCGCCCGGGGCATGGCGGGCCGGAGGCCCGGGGCCCCAGCCGGGCCACAGCCATGGAGGCTGCCAGGGGCCGGCGGGCCCTCCGACCCGGGGCCCGCTTACACCTTGACAAGCAGGGGAGGCCTGCAAGGGACCGACGGACCCCTGTCCTGGGCCCTGGGTGGAGCAGCAGCCCGGGGGACAGGGCCCAGGGCCGGAGCGCCCGACCCGGGGCCCCGACCGGGCCCCTGGACCCAGCCGGGGCTCCCAGGCCCGGAGGCACAGGGGAAGCCTCCCCGGGCCCGCCGGACCCCGTCCCGGGCACCCTGCCCCGCGGCAGGACCCAGGACGGAGCCCGGGGTGGGGAGGCCACCCTCCCCGGGGCCCTCAGGGGCCCCGGGTGGGGCTCCTGAACCCAGCCAAGCACGGGGAGGCTTCCCGGGCACCACGGAACCCCGTCCCGGGACTTTGGCAGTGCGGCAGGCCGGGGGACAGGGCCCAGGACCGAGCGCCCCACCCGGGGCCCGGCCGGGCCCCTGGACCCAGCCGGGGCTCCCAGGCCCGGAGGCGCAGGGCGAGCCTCTCCTGGCACGCCGGACCCCGTCCCGGGCACCCTGCCACGCGCCAGGACCCAGGACGGAGCCCGGGGTGGGGACTGCCCGGTACCCGTGGAGCCCTTCCCGGGTACTTTGCAACGCCGTTGGCCTCCTGGAGATGGGTGCCCCGAACGCCCGGGGGGGCGGGCTGCCCGGGACCCGTGGAGCCCGTCCTGGGCACTCTGACCTGCTGTTGGCCCGGGGGAGGACTGCCCGGGACCCGTGGAGCCCGTCCTGGGCACTCTGACAAGCTGTTGGCCCGGGGAAGGGAGCCCAAGATGACCGGGACCCGTGGAGCCCGTATTTGGCACTCTGACAAGCCGTTGGCCCGGGGAAGGGAGCCCCAGACGACCGGGACCTGTGGAGCCCGTCCTGGGCACTCCTGTATGCCGTTGGCCCGGGGAAGGGAGCCCCGGACGTCCGGGACCCGTGGAGCCCGTCCTGGGCACTCTGAAATGCTTTGGCCCGGGGAAGGGAGCCCCAGACACCCGGGGGAGGACTGCCCGGGACCCGTGGAACTCGTCCTGGGCACTCTGACATGCCGCTGGCCCGGGGAAGGGTGCCCCGGGCGCCCGGGACCCGTGGAGCCCGTCCTCGGCACTCTGAAATGCTTTGGCCCGGGGAAGGGAGCCCCGGACGCCCGGGGGAGGACTGCCCGGGACCCGTGGAACTGGTCCTGGGCACTCTGACATGCCGCTGGCCCGGGGAAGGGTGCCCCGGATGACCGGGGCCCGTGGAGCCCGTCCTGGGCACTCTGACATGCTGCTGGCCCGGGGAGGGGAGCCCCGGACGCTCGGGGCCGTGGAGCCCGTCCTGGGCACTCTGACAAGCCGTTGGCCGGTGAAGGGAGCCCTGGACGCCCGGGACCCGTGGAGCCCGTCCTGGGCACTCTGAAATGCTTTGGCCCGGGGACGGGAGCCCCGGACGCCAGGGGGAGGACTGCCCGGGACCCGTGGAACTGGTCCTGGGCACTCTGACATGCCGCTGGCCCGGGGAAGGGTGCCCCGGATGACCGGGGCCCGTGGAGCCCGTCCTGGGCACTCTGACATGCCGCTGGCCCGGGGAAGGGAGCCCCGGACGCCCGGGGCCCGTGGAGCCCGTCCTGGGCACTCTGACAAGCCGTTGGCCCGGGGAAAGGGAGCCCCGGACGCCCGGGACCCGTGGAGCCCGTCCTGGGTACTCTGACATGCCGTCAGCCCGGATGGAGCCCCGGACGCCCGGGGGACGAAGGCCCGGGACGCATGGAGCCCGTCCCGGGCACTCTGCCATGCCGTCGGCCTGGATGGAGCACCGGACGCCCGGGAGACGACTGCCCAAGAGCCATGGAGCCCGTCCTGGGCAATTTGACATGCAGTTGGCCTGGAGGAAGGAAGCCCCGGGTGGCCTAGGGAGGTGTTGCCCAGGCATATCCCATCTGGTCCCCATGGCAGAGAACCACCAACCCTGGAGGGGTGTCCGGGCATACCCTGCCCCATAGTAATCCGGAGGCAAATTACCCCCCTTTCTTGCAATCTGTGCACGCGAGGTGACAGAGGGGACCCAAGGCGTGAAAGAACCCGACCTCATGGAGCCCTCGCTGGGATCCGGGAGGCGAATGGCACCTCATTAAGACTTCCAGGGAAGTTCGGCCATCTGGTCCCCCCCCCATAGGAAAGCGTTGCTGGCGACCAGATGCCCGAGGGGATCCGGGCGACCAGATGGCCGAGGGAATCTGGGCGCGATCAGATGGCCGGGCATGGAGGTGAAGCCGCCTGGATTCTTCCCCACCCCATCCCCGTCCCGGGACGAATGCCCGGGACGCATGGAGCCCGTCCTGGCCACTTGACGTCCCGTCCTGGGCATTGAACCATGCCGTTGGCCTGGAGAAGGGAGCCCCGGACGTCCGGGACCCGTGGAGCCCGTCCTGGGCACTCTGAAATGCTTTGGCCCGGGGAAGGGAGCCCCAGACACCCGGGGGAGGACTGCCCGGGACCCGTGGAACTCGTCCTGGGCACTCTGACATGCCGCTGGCCCGGGGAAGGGTGCCCCGGGCGCCCGGGACCCGTGGAGCCCGTCCTCGGCACTCTGAAATGCTTTGGCCCGGGGAAGGGAGCCCCGGACGCCCGGGGGAGGACTGCCCGGGACCCGTGGAACTGGTCCTGGGCACTCTGACATGCCGCTGGCCCGGGGAAGGGTGCCCCGGATGACCGGGGCCCGTGGAGCCCGTCCTGGGCACTCTGACATGCTGCTGGCCCGGGGAGGGGAGCCCCGGACGCTCGGGGCCGTGGAGCCCGTCCTGGGCACTCTGACAAGCCGTTGGCCGGTGAAGGGAGCCCTGGACGCCCGGGACCCGTGGAGCCCGTCCTGGGCACTCTGAAATGCTTTGGCCCGGGGACGGGAGCCCCGGACGCCAGGGGGAGGACTGCCCGGGACCCGTGGAACTGGTCCTGGGCACTCTGACATGCCGCTGGCCCGGGGAAGGGTGCCCCGGATGACCGGGGCCCGTGGAGCCCGTCCTGGGCACTCTGACATGCCGCTGGCCCGGGGAAGGGAGCCCCGGACGCCCGGGGCCCGTGGAGCCCGTCCTGGGCACTCTGACAAGCCGTTGGCCCGGGGAAAGGGAGCCCCGGACGCCCGGGACCCGTGGAGCCCGTCCTGGGCACTCTGACATGCCGTCAGCCCGGATGGAGCCCCGGACGCCCGGGGGACGAAGGCCCGGGACGCATGGAGCCCGTCCCGGGCACTCTGCCATGCCGTCGGCCTGGATGGAGCACCGGACGCCCGGGGGACGACAGCCCAAGAGCCATGGAGCCCGTCCTGGGCAATTTGACATGCAGTTGGCCTGGAGGAAGGAAGCCCCGGGTGGCCTAGGGAGGTGTTGCCCAGGCATATCCCATCTGGTCCCCATGGCAGAGAACCACCAACCCTGGAGGGGTGTCCGGGCATACCCTGCCCCATAGTAATCCGGAGGCAAATTACCCCCCTTTCTTGCAATCTGTGCACGCGAGGTGACAGAGGGGACCCAAGGCGTGAAAGAACCCGACCTCATGGAGCCCTCGCTGGGATCCGGGAGGCGAATGGCACCTCATTAAGACTTCCAGGGAAGTTCGGCCATCTGGTCCCCCCCCATAGGAAAGCGTTGCTGGCGACCAGATGCCCGAGGGGATCCGGGCGACCAGATGGCCGAGGGAATCTGGGCGTGATCAGATGGCCGGGCATGGAGGTGAAGCCGCCTGGATTCTTCCCCACCCCATCCCCGTCCCGGGACGAATGCCCGGGACGCATGGAGCCCGTCCTGGCCACTTGACGTCCCGTCCTGGGCATTGAACCATGCCGTTGGCCTGGAGAAGGGAGCCCCCGGACGCCCGGGGGAGGACTGGCCGGTACCCGTGGAGCCCTTCCCGGGTACTTTGCAACGCCGTTGGCCTCCTGGAGATGGGTGACCCAGATGCCCGGGGGCGGGCTGCCCGGGACCCATGGAGCCCGTCCTGGGCACTTTTACATGCCGTCGGCCTGGAGGTGGGTGCCCTGGACGCCCGGGGGAGGCCTGCCCGGGACCCGTGGAGCCCTTCCCGGGTACTTTGCCAATGCCGTTGGCCTCATGGAGATGGTTGCCCCGGACGCCCGGGGGAGGACTGCCCGGTACCCGTGGAGCCCTTTCCGGGTACTTTGCAACGCCGTTGGCCTCCTGGAGATGTGTGCCCCGAACGCCCGGGGGGAGGGCTGCCCGGGGCCCGTGGAGCCCGCCCTGTGCACTTTGACATGCCGTCGTCCTGGAGGTGGGAGCCCCGGACGCCCGGGGGAGGGCTGCCCGGGACCCATGGAGCCCTTCCCGGGTACTTTGCCATCCCGTTGGCCTCCTGGAGATGGGTGCCCCGGACGCCCGGGGGAGGTCTGTCCGGGGCCCATGGAGCCCGTCCTGGGCAGTGTGACATGCCGTCGGCCTGGAGGTGGGAGCCCAGGATGCCCGGGGGAAGGCTGCCCGGGACCCGTGGAGCCCTTCCCTGGTACTTTGCCATCCCGTTGGCCTCCTGGAGATGGGTGCCCCGGACGCCCAGGGGAGGTCTGTCCGGGACACGTGGAGCCCGTCCTGGGCATTGAGCCATGCCGTTGGCCCGGAGAATGGAGCCCCCAGACGCCAGGGGGAGGTGTTGCCCAGGCATATCTCATCTGGTCCCCCGGGCAGAGAACCATTAGCCCTCGAGAGGTGTCCGGGCGTACCCTGTCCCTAGTAATCCGGAGGGAAATTACCCCCCTTTCTTGCAATCCGTGCACGCGAGGTGACAGAGGGGACCCAAGGCGTAAAAGAACCCGACCTCATGGAGCCCTAGCTGGGATCCGGGAGCCGAATGGCACCTCATCGGGACTTCCAGGGAAGCCCGGCCATCTGGTCGCCCCATTGGAAAGCATCGCGGGCGACCAGAGGGCCGGGATCGAAAGGACTCCCAGCTCCCCATCCATCCCAAGCCTTCGCGGTAGGGTTCCTGACTGCCTGCCCACGCAAGGCAGGGCTCTTGGACCCCGGCTGGGCCTCAGGCGCAGGTTGGCCCACCGGAGCTCTAGGGCCCGGACGACCTGGGGACTTTGACATTCCGTCGGCCTGGAGGTGGGAGCCCCGGACGCCCGGGGGGAGGTCTGCCCGGGACCCATGGAGCCCGTCCTGGGTACTTTGCCAATGCCGTTGGCCTCATGGAAATGGGTGCCCCGGACGCCCGAGGGAGGTCTGCCCGATACCCCTGGAGCCCGTCCTGGGTACTTTGCCAATGCCGTTGGCCTCCTGGAGATGGGTGTCCCGGACGCCCGGGGGAGGACTGTCCCGGACTCATGGAGCCCGTCCTGGGCACTTTGACATGCCGTCGGCCTGGCGGTGGGAGCCCCGGACGCCCGGGGGAGGGCTGGCCGGGACCCATGGAGCCCGACCCGGGCACTCTGTCATGCCGTCAGCCTGGATGGAGCCCCGGACGCCCGGGGGACGAATGCCCGGGACGCATGGAGCCCGTCCTGGGCACTTTTCCGTGCCTTCGGCCTGGAGCCCCCCCGGACACCCAGGGGAGGACCACCGTGAAAACCATGGAGCCCGACCTGGGCACTCTGCCATACTGTCAGCCTAGATGGAGCCCCGGACGCCCAGGGGACGAATGCCCTGGACGCATGGAGCCCGTCCTGGGCACTTTTCCATGCATTTGGCCTGGAGCCCCCAGACACCCAGGGGAGGACCACCGTGAAAACCATGGAGCCCGACCTGGGCACTCTTCCATACCGTCAGCCTAGATGGAGCCCCGGACGCCCGGGGGATGAATGCCCGGGATGCATGGAGCCTGTCCTGGGCACTTTTCCATGCCGTCAGCCTGGATGGAGCCCCGGACGCCCGGGGGACGACTGCCCAGGAGCCATGGAGCCCGTCCTTGGCAATTTGACATGCAGTTGGCCTGGAGGAAGGAAGCCCCGGGTGGCCTAGGGAGGTGTTGCCCAGGCATAGCCCATCTGGTCCCCATGGCAGAGAACCACCAGCCTCGGAGGGGTGTCCGGGCGTTCCCTTCTCCCTAGTAATCCGGAGGAAAATTACCCCCTTTTCTTGTAATCTGTGCATGCGAGGTGACAGAGGGGACCCAAGGCCTGAATGTACCCGACCTCCTGGAGCCCTCGCTGGGATCCGGGCGGCGAATGGCACCTCATCGGGACTTCCAGGGAAGTTCGGCCATCTGGTCGCCCCATAGGAAAGCGTTGCGGGCGACCAGATGCCCGAGGGGATCCGGGCGACCAGATGGCCGAGGGAATCTGGGCGATCAGATGGCTGGACACGGAAGTGAAGCCGCCTGGACTCTCCCGACCCTGTCCCCGTCCCCGTCCCGGGACGAATGCCCGGGACGCATGGAGCCCGTCCTGGGCACTTTTCCATGCCATTGGCCTGGAGCGCCCCGACACCCAGGGGAGGACCACCCTGAAAATCTTGGAGCCCGACTCGGGCACTCTCCCATGCCGTCAGCCTGGATGGAGCCCCGGACGCCCGGGGGACGAATGCCCAGGACGCATGGAGGCCGTCCTGGGCACTTTTCCATGCCATTGGCCTGGAGCGCCCCGACACCCAGGGGAAGACCACCCTGAAAACCATGGAGCCCGACCCGGGCACTGTGCCATGCTGTCAGCCTGGATGGAGCCCCGGACGCCCGGGGGACGAAGGCCCGGGACGCATGGAGCCCGTCCCAGGCACTCTGCCATGCCGTCGGCCTGGATGGAGCCCCGGACGCCCGGGGGACGACTGCCCAAGAGCCATGGAGCCCGTCCTGGGCAATTTGACATGCAGTTGGCCTGGAGGAAGGAAGCCCCGGGTGGCCTAGGGAGGTGTTGCCCAGGCATAGCCTATCTGGTCCCCATGGCAGAGAACCACCAGCCCTGGAGGGGTGTCCGGGCATACCCTGCCCCTAGTAATCCGGAGGGAAATTACCCCCTTTCTTGCAATCTGTGCACGCGAGGTGACAGAGGGGACCCAAGGCGTGAAAGAACCCGACCTCATGGAGCCCTCGCTGGGATCCGGGAGGCGAATGGCACCTCATCGGGACTTCCAGGGAAGTTCGGCCATCTGGTTCCCCCCCCCATAGGAAAGCGTTGCGGGCGACCAGATGGCCGAGGAAATCTGGGCGATCAGATGGCCGGGCATGGAGGTGAAGCCGCCTGGACTCTTCCCCACCCCGTCCCCGTCCCCGTCCCGGGACGAATGCCCAGGACGCATGGAGCCCGTCCTGGGCACTCTGCCATGCCGTCGGCCTGATGCCCGGGACGCATGGAGCCCGTCCTGGGCACTTTTCCATGCCGTCGGCCAGGAGCCCCCTGACACCCAGGGGAGGACCACCGTGAAAACCATGGAGCCCGACCCGGGCACTCTGCCATACCGTCAGCCTGGATGTAGCCCCGGGCGCCCGGGGGACGAAGGCCCGGGATGCATGGAGCCCGTCCCGGGCACTCTGCCATGCCGTCAGCCTGGATGGAGCCCTGGACGCCCGGGGGACGAAAGCCCGGGACGCATGGAGCCCATCCCGGGCACTCTGCCATGCCGTCGGCCTGGATGGAGCCCCGGACGCCCGGGGGACGACTGCCCAAGAGCCATGGAGCCCATCCCGGGCACTCTGCCATGCCGTCCCGACAAATTCGTACGGACTCCTAACCTTCCGACACGGCCGTATCCATGCCAGATTTTTGGGATATCCCCATCTGGTGATCACGGTTCGATCCCCGGCGCCGGCGGCAGATCAGAGTGCCCAGGACGGGGTCCATGTGACCCGGGCAGTCCTATCCCCTGGGTGTACGTGGTTGTCCGACATGTCGGTCGTATTTGCTTTTACGTACCGGATCGGAATCGGCCCCCATAAAATCGTACGTAAAGTATATAGCAAATCAACCTGAAATCTGCTGGGTCAGAAAGGGCTCGATTCCGATCCGTGTCGGAAGGTTAGGAGTCCGTACGAATTTGTCGGGACGGCATGGCAGAGTGCCCGGGATGGGCTCCATGGCTCTTGGGCAGTCGTCCCCCGGGCGTCCGGGGCTCCATCCAGGCCGACGGCATGGCAGAGTGCCCGGGACGGGCTCCATGCGTCCCGGGCATTCGTCCCCCGGGCGTCCGGGGCTCCATCCAGGCCGGCGGCAAGGCAGTGTGCCCGGGTCGGGCTCCATGCGTCCCGGGCATTCGTCCCCCGGGCGCCTGAAACTGCTGGGTCAGAGAGGGCTCGATTCCGATCCGTGTCGTAAGGTTAGGAGTCCGTACGAATTTGTCAGGACGGCATGGCAGAGTGCCCGGGACGGGCTCCATGCGTCCCGGGCATTCGTCCCCCGGGCGTCCGGGGCTACATCCAGGCTGACGGTATGGCAGAGTGCCCGGGTCGGGCTCCATGGTTTTCACGGTGGTCCTCCCCTGGGTGTCAGGGGGCTCCTGGCCGACGGCATGGAAAAGTACCCAGGACGGGCTCCATGCGTCCCGGGCATTTGTCCCCCGGGCGTCCGGGGCTCCATCCAGGCCGACGGCATGGCAGAGTGCCCGGGTCGGGCTCCATGGTTTCCAGGGTGGTCCTCCCCAGGGTGTCGGGGCGCTCCATGCCGAAGGCATGGAAAAGTGCCCAGGACGGGCTCCATGCGTCCCGGGCATTTGTCCCCCGGGCGTCCGGGGCTCCATCCAGGCCGACGGCATGGCAGAGTGCCCGGGTCGGGCTCCATGGCTTTCACGGTGGTCCTCCCCTGGGTGTCTGGGGGCTCCAGGCCGAAGGCATGGAAAAGTGCCCAGGACGGGCTCCATGCGTCCCGGGCACGGGCACGGGGACGGGGACAGGGTCGGGAGAGTCCAGGCGGCTTCACTTCCGTGTCCAGCCATCTGATCGCCCAGATTCCCTCGGCCATCTGCTCGCCCGGATCCCCTCGGGCATCTGGTCGCCCGCAACGCTTTCCTGAGGGGCGACCAGATGGCCGAACTTCCCTGGAAGTCCCGATGAGGTGCCATTCGCCGCCCGGATCCCAGCGAGGGCTCCAGGAGGTTGGGTACATTCGCGCCTTGGGTCCCCTCTGTCACCTCGCGTGCACAGATTACAAGAAAAGGGGGTAATTTTCCTCCGGATTACTAGGGAGAAGGGTACGCCCGGACACCCCTCCGAGGCTGGTGGTTCTCTGCCATGGGGACCAGATGGGCTATGCCTGGGCAACACCTCCCTAGGCCACCCGGGGCTTCCTTCCTCCAGGCCAACTGCATGTCAAATTGCCCAGGACGGGCTCCATGGCTCCTGGGCAGTCGTCCCCCGGGCGTCCGGGGCTCCTTCCAGGCTGACGGCATTGAAAAGTGCCCAGGACGGGCTCCATGCGTCCCGGGCATTCGTCCCCTGGGCGTCCGGGGCTCCATCTTGGCTGACGGTATGGCAGAGTGCCCGGGTCGGGCTCCATGGTTTTCACGGTGGTCCTCCCCTGGGTGTCTGGGGGCTCCAGGCCGAAGGCATGGAAAAGTGCCCAGGACGGGCTCCATGCGTCCCGGGCATTCGTCCCCCCGGGCGTCCGGGGCACCCATCTCCATGAGGCCAACGGCATAGGCAAAGTACCCAGGACGGGCTCCATGGGTCCCGGGCAGACCTCCCCCCGGGCGTCCGGGGGTCCCACCTCCAGGCCGACGGAATGTCAAAGTACCCAGGACGGGCTCCATGGGTCCCGGGCAGCTTCCCCCGGGGCGTCCGGGGCACCCACCTCCAGGCCGACGGCATGTCAAAGTACCCAGGACGGGCTCCACGGGTCCCGGGCATTCCTCCCCCAGGTCGTCCGGGCCCTAGAGCTCCGGTGGTCCAACCTGCGCCTGAGGCCCAGCCGGGGTCCAAGAGCCCTGCCTTGCGTGGGCTGGCAGTCAGGAACCCTACCGCGAAGGCTTGGGGTGGATGGGGAGCTGGGAGTCCTTTCGATCCGGGCCATCTGGTCGCCCGCGATGCTTTCCAATGGGGCGACCAGATGGCCGGGCTTCCCTGGAAGTCCCAATGAGGTGCCATTCGCCTCCCGGATCCCAGCTAGGGCTCCATGAGCTCGGGTTCTTTTACGCCTTGGGTCCCCTCTGTCACCTCGCATGCACGGATTGCAAGAAAGGGGGGTAATTTCCCTCCGGATTACTAGGGGCAGGGTACGCCCGGACACCTCTCCAGGGCTGGTGGTTCTCTGCCCGGGGACCAGATGAGATATGCCTGGGCAACACCTCCCCCGGGCGTCTGGGGGCTCCATTCTCCGGGCCAACGGCATGGCTCAATGCCCAGGACGGGCTCCACGTGTCCCGGACAGACCGCCCCTGGGCGTCCGGGGCACCCATCTCCAGGAGGCCAACGGGATGGCAAAGTACCCGGGAAGGGCTCCACGGGTCCCGGGCAGCCTTCCCCCGGGCGTCCGGGGCTCCCACCTCCAGGCCGACGGCATGTCACACTGCCCAGGACGGGCTCCATGGGCCCCGGACAGACCTCCCCCGGGCGTCCGGGGCACCCATCTCCAGGAGGCCAACAGCGTTGCAAAGTACCCGGAAAGGACTCCACGGGTACCGGGCAGTCCTCCCCCGGGCGTCCGGGGCACCCATCTCCATGAGGCCAACGGCATTGGCAAAGTACCCGGGAGGGGCTCCACGGGTCCCGGGCAGGCCTCCCCCGGGCGTCCAGGGCACCCACCTCCAGGCCGACGGCATGTAAAAGTGCCCAGGACGGGCTCCATGGGTCCCGGGCAGCCCACCCCCGGGCATCTTGGGCACCCATCTCCAGGAGGCCAACGGAGTTGCAAAGTACCCGGGAAGGGCTCCACGGGTACCGGGCAGTCCTCCCCCGGGCGTCCGGGGGGGGCTCCCTTCTCCAGGCCGACGGCATGGTTCAATGCCCAGGACGGGACGTCAAGTGGCCAGGACGGGCTCCATGCGTCCCGGGAATTCGTCCCGGGACGGGGACGGGGACGGGGTGGGGAAGAGTCCAGGCGGCTTCACCTCCATGCCCGGCCATCTGGTCGCCCGGATTCCCTCGGCCATCTGGTCGCCCGGATCCCCTCGGGCATCTGGTCGCCCGCAACGCTTTCCTATGGGGGGGGGACCAGATGGCCGAACTTCCCTGGAAGTCTTAATGAGGTGCCATTCGCCTCCCGGATCCCAGCGAGGGCTCCATGAGGTCGGGTTCTTTCACGCCTTGGGTCCCCTCTGTCACCTCGCGTGCACAGATTGCAAGAAAGGGGGGTAATTTGCCTCCGGATTACTATGGGGCAGGGTATGCCCGGACACCCCTCCAGGTTTGGTGGTTCTCTGCCATGGGGACCAGATGGGATATGCCTGGGCAACACCTCCCTAGGCCACCCGGAGCTTCCTTCCTCCAGGCCAACTGCATGTCAAATTGCCCAGGACGGGCTCCATGGCTCTTGGGCAGTCGTCCCCCGGGCGTCCGGTGCTCCATCCAGGCCGACGGCATGGCAGAGTGCCCGGGACAGGCTCCATGCGTCCCGGGCCTTCGTCCCCCCGGGCGTCCGGGGCTCCATCCAGGCTGACGGCATGGCAGAGTGCCCGGGACGGGCTCCACGGGCCCCGGGCGTCCGGGGCTCCCTTCCCCAGGCCAGCGGCATGTCAGAGTGCCCAGGACGGGCTCCACGGGCCCCGGTCATCCGGGGCACCCTTCCCCGGGCCAGCGGCATGTCAGAGTGCCCAGGACCAGTTCCACGGGTCCCGGGCAGTCCTCCCCCGGGCGTCCGGGGGGGGCTCCCTTCTCCAGGCCAAAGCATTTCAGAGTGCCCAGGACGGGCTCCACGGGTTCCGGGCGTCCAGGTCTCCCTTCCCCGGGCCAACGGCTTGTCAGAGTGCCCAGGACGGGCTCCACGGGCCCCGGGCGTCCAGGGCACCCTTCCCCGGGCCAGCGGCATGTCAGAGTGCCCAGGACGAGTTCCACGGGTCCCGGGCAGTCCTCCCCCCGGGTGTCCGGGGCTCCCTTCCCCGGGCCAAAGCATTTCAGAGTGCCCAGGACGGGCTCCACGGGTCCCGGACGTCCGGGGCTCCCTTCCCCGGGCCAACGGCATACAGGAGTGCCCAGGACGGGCTCCACGGGTCCCGGACGTCCGGGGCTCCCTTCCCCGGGCCAACGGCATACAGGAGTGCCCAGGACGGGCTCCACAGGTCCCGGTCGTCTGGGGCTCCCTTCCCCGGGCCAACGGCTTGTCAGAGTGCCAAGGACAGGCTCCACGGGTCCCGGTCGTCTGGGGTCCCTCCCCCCCGGGCCAACAGCAGGTCAGAGTGCCCAGGACGGGCTCCACGGGTCCCGGGCAGCCCGCCCCCCGGGCGTTCGGGGCACCCATCTCCAGGAGGCCAACGGCGTTGCAAAGTACCCGGGAAGGGCTCCACGGGTACCGGGCAGTCCTCCCCCGGGCGTCCGGGGCTCCCTTCTCCAGGCCAACGACATGGTTCAATGCCCAGGACGGGCTCCATGTGTCCCGGACAGACCTCCCCCGGGCGTCCGGGGCACCCATCTCCAGGCCAACGGCATGGCTCAATGCCCAGGACGGGCTCCATGGGTCCGGGGAGGCGTCCCATGCGCCTCCGGGCTTGGGAGCCCCGGCTGGGTCCAGGGGCCCGGGCGGGCCCCCAGGTCGGGTGCTCCGGCCCTGGTCCCTGTCTCCCAGCCTACCGCACTGCCAAGGGCCTAGGAATGGGTTCCGTTGTTCCCGGGGAGCCTACCCTTGCTTGGCTGGGTTCAGGAGCAGTGGCTTGGGCCCCTGAGGGCCCGGGGAGGGCGGCCTCCCCACCCCGGGCTCTGTCCTTGGTCCTGCTGCGTGGCAGGGTGCCCGGGACGGGGTCCGGAGGGACCGGAGAGGCGTCCCATGCACCTCCGGGCTTGGGAGCCCCGGCTGGGTCCAGGGGCCCGGGCGGGCCCCGGGTCGGGTGCTCCGGCCCTGGTCCCTGTCTCCCAGCCTACCGCACTGCCAAGGGCCTAGGAATGGGTTCCGTTGTTCCCGGGGAGCCTCCCCTTGCTTGGCTGGGTTCAGGAGCAGTGGCTAGGGCCCCTGAGGGCCCGGGGAGGGCGGCCTCCCCACCCCGGGCTCTGTCCTTGGTCCTGCTGCGTGGCAGGGTGCCCGGGACGGGGTCCGGAGGGACCGGGGAGGCGTCCCATGCACCTCCGGGCTTGGGAGCCCCGGCTGGGTCCAGGGGCCCGGGCGGGCCCCGGGTCGGGTGCTCCGGCCCTGGGCCCTGTCTCCCAGCCTGCCGCACTGCCAAGGGCCCGGGAAGGGGTTCCGATGTGCCCGGGGAGCCTCCCCTTGCTTGGCTGGGTTCAGGAGCAGTGGCTAGGGCCCCTGAGGGCCCGGGGAGGGCGGCCTCCCCACCCCGGGCTCTGTCCTTGGTCCTGCTGCGTGGCAGGGTGCCCGGGACGGGGTCCGGAGGGACCGGGGAGGCGTCCCATGCACCTCCGGGCTTGGGAGCCCCGGCTGCGTCCAGGGGCCCGGCCGGGCCCCGGGTCGGGTGCTCCGGCCCTGGGCCCTGTCTCCCAGCCTGCCGCACTGCCAAGGGCCCGGGAAGGGGTTCCGATGTGCCCGGGGAGCCTCCCCTTGCTTGGCTGGGTTCAGGAGCAGTGGCTAGGGCCCCTGAGGGCCCGGGGAGGGCGGCCTCCCCACCCCGGGCTCTGTCCTTGGTCCTGCTGCGTGGCAGGGTGCCCGGGACGGGGTCCGGAGGGACCGGGGAGGCGTCCCATGCGCCTCCGGGCTTGGGAGCCCCGGCTGGGTCCAGGGGCCCGGGCGGGCCCCGGGTCGGGTGCTCAGGCCCTGGGCCCTGTCTCCCAGCCTGCCGCACTGCCAAGGGCCCGGAAAGGGGTTCCGATGTGCCCGGGGAGCCTCCCCTTGCTTGTCTGTGTTCAGGAGCTCCATCCGGGGCCCCTGAGGGCCCCGGGGAGGGTGGCCTCCCCACCCCGGGCTCCGTCCTGGGTCCTGCCGCGGGGCAGGGTGCCCGGGACGGGGTCCGGCGGGCCCGGGGAGGCTTCCCCTGTGCCTCCGGGCCTGGGAGCCCCGGCTGGGTCCAGGGGCCCGGTCGGGCCCCGGGTCGGGCGCTCCGGCCCTGGGCCCGGTCCCCCGGGCTGCCGCTCCACCCAGGGCCCAGGACAGGGGTCCGTCGGTCCCTTGCAGGCCTCCCCTGCTTGTCAAGGT
>NC_136069.1:1542702968-1542712968 GCF_964261635.1 Lissotriton helveticus | reverse complement strand
TCCACCGGTTCCCGGGGAGGCTCTCCCCAGCCTGGCTAGGGTTCGGAAGGTGGGACCGGACCCGGGGCTTGAATTCCATCTGGCCAGGCCCCGAGGGTGCTGGAGCCCCCTGTCCCGCAGGCCACCAGTGGGTCCGTGCGCTGGGGACGGGGCTCCACCGGTTCCCGGGGAGGCTCTCCCCAGCCTGGCTAGGGTTCGGAAGGTGGGACCGGACCCGGGGCTTGAACTCCATCTGGCCAGGCCCCGAGGGTGCTGGTACCCCTCCGTCCAGCAATCCGGCCGGGGGTCCGGGGCGCCCGGGACGGAGGGTCCACCGGGGGCCCAGGGGAGGCTCTCCCCGGCCCGGCATAGGGTTTGGAAAGCCGGGACTGGGGCCGGGGACCGGGCCCGGGGCTTGAGCCCCGTCCGGCAGGGCCCAGTGGTGCGGGAATCCCCCCTCCGTCCTGCAAGCCGGCCGGGGGTCGGAGGTACCCGGGACGGAGGGTCCATCAGGGCCCGGGGAGGCCTGAATCCCCGGAGCCCTGCAGCCCCAGAGACCTGCAGCTCTGCAGCCCCCGGAACCCTGCAGCCCCAGAGCCCTGCAGCTCCGGGGCAGGCAGATTGGCGTCCTTTTGGTCCCGGCCATCTGGTCGCCCTGGAAGTCATGATGAGGTGCCATTCGCCTCCCGGATCCCAGCGAGGGCTCCAGGAGGTCGGGTACTTTCGCGCCTTGGGTCCCCTCTGTCACCTTGTGTGCACAGATTGCAAGAAAGTCAGGTAATTTCCCTCCGGATTACTAGGGGGCAGGGTATGCCCGGACACCCCTCCAAGGCTGGTGGTTCTCTGCTAGGGGGACCAGATGGGCTATGCCTGGGTAACACCTCCCTAGGCCACCCGGGGCTTCCTTCCTCCAGGCCAACGGCTTGTCAAATTGCCCAGGACGGGCTCCATGGCTCTTGGGCAGTCGTCCCCCGGGTCTCCAGGCCGATGGCATGTCAAAGTGCCCAGGACGGGCTCCATGCGTCCCGGGCAGTCGTCCCCCGGATCTCCAGGCCGACGGCATGTCAAAGTGCCCAGGACGGGCTCCATGCGTCCCGGGCAGTCGTCCCCCGGGTCTCCAGGCCGACGGCATGTCAAAGTGCCCAGGACGGGCTCCATGCGTCCCGGGCAGTCGTCCCACGGGTCTCCGGGCCGACGGCATGTCAAAGTGCCCAGGACGGGCTCCATGCGTCCCGGGCATTCCTCCCCCCGGGCATCCGCCGCTCCCTTCCCTGGGCCGACGGCAGGTCAGATTGCCCAGGACGGGCTCCATGGGTCCCGGGCAGTCCTTCCCTGGGTGTCCGGCGCTCCCTTCTCCGGGCCGACGGCATGTCAAAGTGCCCAGGACGGGCTCCATGCGTCCCGGGCAGTCGTCCCCCGGGTCTCCAGGCCGACGGCATGTCAAAGTGCCCAGGACGGGCTCCATGCGTCCCGGGCAGTCGTCCCCCGGGTCTCCAGGCCGACGGCATGTCAAAATGTCCAGGACGGGCTCCATGCGTCCCAGGCAGTCGTCCCCCAGGTCTCCAGGCCGACGGCATGTCAAAGTGCCCAGGACGGGCTCCATGCGTCCCGGGCAGTCGTCCCCCGGGTCTCCAGGCCGACGGCATGTCAAAATGTCCAGGACGGGCTCCATGCGTCCCAGGCAGTCGTCCCCCGGGTCTCCAGGCCGACGGCATGTCAAAGTGCCCAGGACGGGCTCCATGCGTCCCGGGCAGTCGTCGTCCCGGGCGTCCGGGCCTGGGAGCTCCGGTGGTCCTCACCGTGCCTGAGGCCCAGCCGGGGTCCCCGAGCCCTGCCCGGCGTGGGCAGGCAGCAGCCCTACCACGAAGGCTCGGGGTGGGAAGCAGGGAGTCCTTTCGTTCCCGGCCACCTGGTTGCACCTTTCCCCTCGGCCATCTGGTCGCACGCAATGCTATCCAAAAGGGCGACCAGATGGCCAAACCTCCCTGGAAGTCCCTATGAGGTGCCATTTGCCTCCCCGATCCCAGCGAGGGCTCCAGGAGGTCGGGTACTTTTACGCCTTGGGTCCCCTCTGTCAACTCGTGTGCACAGATTACAAGAAAGGGGGGTAATTTTCCTCCGGATTACTAGGGGTAAGGGTATGCCCGGACACCCCTGCAAGGCTGGTGGTTCTCTGCCAGGGGGACCAGATGGGCTATGCCTGGGTAACAACACCCGGGGCTTCCCTCCTCCAGGCCAACGGCATGTCAAAGTGCCCAGGACGGGCTCCATGCGTCCCGGGCAGTCGTCCCCCGGGTCTCCAGGCCAACGGCATGAGCGAGTGCCCAGGTCGGGCTCCATGCGCCCCGGGCAGTCGTCCCCCGGGTCTCCAGGCCAACGGCATGAGCGAGTGCCCAGGTCGGGCTCCATGCTTCCCGGGCAGTCGTCCCCCGGGTCTCAAGGCCGATGGCATGTCAAAGTGCCCAGGATGGGCTCCATGCGTCCCGGGCATTCCTCCCCCCGGGCGTCCGTCGCTCCCTTCTCCGGGCCGACGGCAGGTCAGATTGCCCAGGACGGGCTCCATGGGTCCCGGGCATTCCTCCGCTGGGTGTCCGGCTCTCCCTTCCCCGGGCCAACGGCTTGTCAGAGTGCCCAGGATGGGCTCCACGGGCCCCGGACGTCCGGGGCTCCCTTCCCCGGGCCAACGGCATGCCAGAATGCCCAGGACGGGCTCCACGAGTCCCGGGCGTCCGGGGCTCCCTTCCCTGGGACAACGGCTTGTCAGAGTGCCCAGGACGGGCTCCACGGGTCCCGGGCATCTTGGGCTCCCTTCCCCGGGCCAACGGCATGCCAGAGTGCCCAGGACGGGCTCCACGAGTCCCCGGCGTCCGGGGCTCCCTTCCCCGGGACAACGGCTTGTCAGAGTGCCCAGGACGGGCTCCACGGGTCCCGGGCATCTGGGGCTCCCTTCCCCGTGCCAACGGCATGCCAGAGTGCCCAGGACGGGCTCCACGAGTCCCCGGCGTCCGGGGCTCCCTTCCCCGGGACACCGGCTTGTCAGAGTGCCCATGACGGGCTCCACGGGTCCCGGGTATCTGGGACTCCCTTCCCTGGGCCAACGGCATGCCGGAGTTCCCAGGACAGGCTCCACGGGTCCCGGGCGTCTGGGGCTCCCTTCCCCGGTCCGACGGCTTGTCAGAGTGCCCAGGACGGGCTCCACGGCTCCCGGGCGTCCGGGGTTCCCTTCCCCGGGTCAGCAGAAAGTCAGAGTGCCCAGGACGAGTTCCACGGGTCCCGGGCAGTCCTCCCCCGGGCGTCCGGGGCTCCCTTCCCCGGGCCGTCGGCAGGTCAGAGTGCCCAGGACGGGCTCCATGGGTCCCGGGCAGTCCTCCCCCCGGGCGTCCGGGGCTCCCTTCCCCGGGCAGACGGCAGGTCAGAGTGCCCAGGAAGGGCTCCACGGGTCCCGGGCAGTCCTCCCCCCGGGCGTCCGGCGCTCCCTTCTCCAGGCCGATGGCAGGTCAGAGTGACCAGGACGGGCTCCACGGGTCCCGGGCAGTCCTCTCCCGGGCGTACGTGGTTGTCCGACAGATTCGGGCAGATGTGCTTTTACGAACCGGATCGGAATCGGCCCAAATAATAATGATAATAATAATCCACATTTGTAAGGCGCACAATCACCCGTAAGGGTCTCTAGGCGCTAGGGGCCGTTGGGAAGATTAAGCAAGCTATTGCCCAGAGTCAAATGGTGCTGGGCTAATCTGCGGCCGGTGCCGGGGATCGAACCCTGATCTCTGGGATGCTCGAGGGTTACTACGCGCTCTACAAAAACCTTAAATAAAAAAATCTCCAGATTCCGGAGTCAGCCGCCCTAGCCGCGGCGCCAGCTATTTCCCAGAGTCACCTGGTGCTGGGCTAATCTGCCGCCGGTGCCGGGGATCGAACCGTGATCTCCAGATTCCGGAGTCAGCCTCCCTAGCCGCGGCGCCAGCTATTTCCCAGAGTCACGTGGTGCTGGGCTAATCTGCGGCCGGTGCCGGGGATCGAACCCTGATCTCTGGGATGCTCGAGGGTTACTACGCGCTCTACAAAAACCTTAAATAAAAAAATCTCCAGATTCCGGAGTCAGCCGCCCTAGCCGCGGCGCCAGCTATTTCCCAGAGTCACCTGGTGCTGGGCTAATCTGCCGCCGGTGCCGGGGATCGAACCGTGATCCCCAGATGGGGATATCCCAAAAATCTGGCATGGATACGGCCCGCCAGGACTGGTTTGGGCACCCCTGATATAGAGGCAGTCAACGCGAAATCTGCTGGGTTCGATTCCGATCCGTGTCAGAAGGACCGTAGGGCTTGGGAGTCCGTACAACAGGGGTGCCCAAACCTGTCCTGGCGGGCCGTATCCATGCCAGATTTTTGGGATATCCCCATCTGGTGATCACGGTTCGATCCCCGGCGCCGGCGGCAGATCAGAGTGCACAGGACGGGGTCCATGTGACCCGGGCAGTCCTATCCCCTGGGTGTACGTGGTTGTCCGACATGTCGGTCGTATTTGCTTTTACGTACCGGATCGGAATCGGCCCCCATAAAATCGTACGTAAAGTATATAGCAAATCAACCTGAAATCTGCTGGGTCAGAAAGGGCTCGATTCCGATCCGTGTCGGAAGGTTAGGAGTCCGTACGAATTTGTCGGGACGGCATGGCAGAGTGCCCGGGATGGGCTCCATGGCTCTTGGGCAGTCGTCCCCCGGGCGTCCGGGGCTCCATCCAGGCCGACGGCATGGCAGAGTGCCCGGGACGGGCTCCATGCGTCCCGGGCATTCGTCCCCCGGGCGTCCGGGGCTCCATCCAGGCCGGCGGCAAGGCAGTGTGCCCGGGTCGGGCTCCATGCGTCCCGGGCATTCGTCCCCCGGGCGCCTGAAACTGCTGGGTCAGAGAGGGCTCGATTCCGATCCGTGTCGTAAGGTTAGGAGTCCGTACGAATTTGTCAGGACGGCATGGCAGAGTGCCCGGGACGGGCTCCATGCGTCCCGGGCATTCGTCCCCCGGGCGTCCGGGGCTACATCCAGGCTGACGGTATGGCAGAGTGCCCGGGTCGGGCTCCATGGTTTTCACGGTGGTCCTCCCCTGGGTGTCAGGGGGCTCCTGGCCGACGGCATGGAAAAGTACCCAGGACGGGCTCCATGCGTCCCGGGCATTTGTCCCCCGGGCGTCCGGGGCTCCATCCAGGCCGACGGCATGGCAGAGTGCCCGGGTCGGGCTCCATGGTTTCCAGGGTGGTCCTCCCCAGGGTGTCGGGGCGCTCCATGCCGAAGGCATGGAAAAGTGCCCAGGACGGGCTCCATGCGTCCCGGGCATTTGTCCCCCGGGCGTCCGGGGCTCCATCCAGGCCGACGGCATGGCAGAGTGCCCGGGTCGGGCTCCATGGCTTTCACGGTGGTCCTCCCCTGGGTGTCTGGGGGCTCCAGGCCGAAGGCATGGAAAAGTGCCCAGGACGGGCTCCATGCGTCCCGGGCACGGGCACGGGGACGGGGACAGGGTCGGGAGAGTCCAGGCGGCTTCACTTCCGTGTCCAGCCATCTGATCGCCCAGATTCCCTCGGCCATCTGCTCGCCCGGATCCCCTCGGGCATCTGGTCGCCCGCAACGCTTACCTGAGGGGCGACCAGATGGCCGAACTTCCCTGGAAGTCCCGATGAGGTGCCATTCGCCGCCCGGATCCCAGCGAGGGCTCCAGGAGGTTGGGTACATTCGCGCCTTGGGTCCCCTCTGTCACCTCGCGTGCACAGATTACAAGAAAAGGGGGTAATTTTCCTCCGGATTACTAGGGAGAAGGGTACGCCCGGACACCCCTCCGAGGCTGGTGGTTCTCTGCCATGGGGACCAGATGGGCTATGCCTGGGCAACACCTCCCTAGGCCACCCGGGGCTTCCTTCCTCCAGGCCAACTGCATGTCAAATTGCCCAGGACGGGCTCCATGGCTCCTGGGCAGTCGTCCCCCGGGCGTCCGGGGCTCCTTCCAGGCTGACGGCATTGAAAAGTGCCCAGGACGGGCTCCATGCGTCCCGGGCATTCGTCCCCTGGGCGTCCGGGGCTCCATCTTGGCTGACGGTATGGCAGAGTGCCCGGGTCGGGCTCCATGGTTTTCATGGTGGTCCTCCCCTGGGTGTCTGGGGGCTCCAGGCCGAAGGCATGGAAAAGTGCCCAGGACGGGCTCCATGCGTCCTGGGCATTCGTCCCCCCGGGCGTCCGGGGCACCCATCTCCATGAGGCCAACGGCATAGGCAAAGTACCCAGGACGGGCTCCATGGGTCCCGGGCAGACCTCCCCCCGGGCGTCCGGGGGTCCCACCTCCAGGCCGACGGAATGTCAAAGTACCCAGGACGGGCTCCATGGGTACCGGGCAGCTTCCCCCGGGGCGTCCGGGGCACCCACCTCCAGGCCGACGGCATGTCAAAGTACCCAGGACGGGCTCCACGGGTCCCGGGCATTCCTCCCCCAGGTCGTCCGGGCCCTAGAGCTCCGGTGGTCCAACCTGCGCCTGAGGCCCAGCCGGGGTCCAAGAGCCCTGCCTTGCGTGGGCTGGCAGTCAGGAACCCTACCGCGAAGGCTTGGGGTGGATGGGGAGCTGGGAGTCCTTTCGATCCGGGCCATCTGGTCACCCGCGATGCTTTCCAATGGGGCGACCAGATGGCCGGGCTTCCCTGGAAGTTCCGATGAGGTGCCATTCGCCTCCCGGATCCCAGCTAGGGCTCCATGAGCTCCGGTTCTTTTACGCCTTGGGTCCCCTCTGTCACCTCGCGTGCACGGATTGCAAGAAAGGGGGGTAATTTCCCTCCGGATTACTAGGGGCAGGGTACGCCCGGACACCTCTCCAGGGCTGGTGGTTCTCTGCCCGGGGACCAGATGAGATATGCCTGGGCAACACCTCCCCCGGGCGTCTGGGGGCTCCATTCTCCGGGCCAACGGCATGGCTCAATGCCCAGGACGGGCTCCACGTGTCCCGGACAGACCGCCCCTGGGCGTCCGGGGCACCCATCTCCAGGAGGCCAACGGGATGGCAAAGTACCCGGGAAGGGCTCCACGGGTCCCGGGCAGCCTTCCCCCGGGCGTCCGGGGCTCCCACCTCCAGGCCGACGGCATGTCACACTGCCCAGGACGGGCTCCATGGGCCCCGGACAGACCTCCCCCGGGCGTCCGGGGCACCCATCTCCAGGAGGCCAACAGCGTTGCAAAGTACCCGGAAAGGACTCCACGGGTACCGGGCAGTCCTCCCCCGGGCGTCCGGGGCACCCATCTCCATGAGGCCAACGGCATTGGCAAAGTACCCGGGAGGGGCTCCACGGGTCCCGGGCAGGCCTCCCCCGGGCGTCCAGGGCACCCACCTCCAGGCCGACGGCATGTAAAAGTGCCCAGGACGGGCTCCATGGGTCCCGGGCAGCCCACCCCCGGGCATCTTGGGCACCCATCTCCAGGAGGCCAACGGAGTTGCAAAGTACCCGGGAAGGGCTCCACGGGTACCGGGCAGTCCTCCCCCGGGCGTCCGGGGGGGGCTCCCTTCTCCAGGCCGACGGCATGGTTCAATGCCCAGGACGGGACGTCAAGTGGCCAGGACGGGCTCCATGCGTCCCGGGAATTCGTCCCGGGACGGGGACGGGGACGGGGTGGGGAAGAGTCCAGGCGGCTTCACCTCCATGCCCGGCCATCTGGTCGCCCGGATTCCCTCGGCCATCTGGTCGCCCGGATCCCCTCGGGCATCTGGTCGCCCGCAACGCTTTCCTATGGGGGGGGGACCAGATGGCCGAACTTCCCTGGAAGTCTTAATGAGGTGCCATTCGCCTCCCGGATCCCAGCGAGGGCTCCATGAGGTCGGGTTCTTTCACGCCTTGGGTCCCCTCTGTCACCTCGCGTGCACAGATTGCAAGAAAGGGGGGTAATTTGCCTCCGGATTACTATGGGGCAGGGTATGCCCGGACACCCCTCCAGGTTTGGTGGTTCTCTGCCATGGGGACCAGATGGGATATGCCTGGGCAACACCTCCCTAGGCCACCCGGAGCTTCCTTCCTCCAGGCCAACTGCATGTCAAATTGCCCAGGACGGGCTCCATGGCTCTTGGGCAGTCGTCCCCCGGGCGTCCGGTGCTCCATCCAGGCCGACGGCATGGCAGAGTGCCCGGGACAGGCTCCATGCGTCCCGGGCCTTCGTCCCCCCGGGCGTCCGGGGCTCCATCCAGGCTGACGGCATGGCAGAGTGCCCGGGACGGGCTCCACGGGCCCCGGGCATCCGGGGCTCCCTTCCCCGGGCCAGCGGCATGTCAGAGTGCCCAGGACGGGCTCCACGGGCCCCGGTCATCCGGGGTACCCTTCCCCGGGCCAGCGGCATGTCAGAGTGCCCAGGACCAGTTCCACGGGTCCCGGGCAGTCCTCCCCCGGGTGTCCGGGGGGGGCTCCCTTCTCCAGGCCAAAGCATTTCAGAGTGCCCAGGACGGGCTCCACGGGTTCCGGGCGTCCAGGTCTCCCTTCCCCGGGCCAACGGCTTGTCAGAGTGCCCAGGACGGGCTCCACGGGCCCCGGGCGTCCGGGGCACCCTTCCCCGGGCCAGCGGCATGTCAGAGTGCCCAGGACGAGTTCCACGGGTCCCGGGCAGTCCTCCCCCCGGGTGTCCGGGGCTCCCTTCCCCGGGCCAAAGCATTTCAGAGTGCCCAGGACGGGCTCCACGGGTCCCGGACGTCCGGGGCTCCCTTCCCCGGGCCAACGGCATACAGGAGTGCCCAGGACGGGCTCCACGGGTCCCGGACGTCCGGGGCTCCCTTCCCCGGGCCAACGGCATACAGGAGTGCCCAGGACGGGCTCCACAGGTCCCGGTCATCTGGGGCTCCCTTCCCCGGGCCAACGGCTTGTCAGAGTGCCAAGGACGGGCTCCACGGGTCCCGGTCGTCTGGGGTCCCTCCCCCCCGGGCCAACAGCAGGTCAGAGTGCCCAGGACGGGCTCCACGGGTCCCGGGCAGCCCGCCCCCCGGGCGTTCGGGGCACCCATCTCCAGGAGGCCAACGGCGTTGCAAAGTACCCGGGAAGGGCTCCACGGGTACCGGGCAGTCCTCCCCCGGGCGTCCGGGGCTCCCTTCTCCAGGCCAACGACATGGTTCAATGCCCAGGACGGGCTCCATGTGTCCCGGACAGACCTCCCCCGGGCGTCCGGGGCACCCATCTCCAGGCCAACGGCATGGCTCAATGCCCAGGACGGGCTCCATGGGTCCGGGGAGGCGTCCCATGCGCCTCCGGGCTTGGGAGCCCCGGCTGGGTCCAGGGGCCCGGGCGGGCCCCCGGGTCGGGTGCTCCGGCCCTGGTCCCTGTCTCCCAGCCTACCGCACTGCCAAGGGCCTAGGAATGGGTTCCGTTGTTCCCGGGGAGCCTACCCTTGCTTGGCTGGGTTCAGGAGCAGTGGCTTGGGCCCCTGAGGGCCCGGGGAGGGCGGCCTCCCCACCCCGGGCTCTGTCCTTGGTCCTGCTGCGTGGCAGGGTGCCCGGGACGGGGTCCGGAGGGACCGGGGAGGTGTCCCATGCACCTCCGGGCTTGGGAGCCCTGGCTGGGTCCAGGGGCCCGGGCGGGCCCCGGGTCGGGTGCTCCGGCCCTGGTCCCTGTCTCCCAGCCTACCGCACTGCCAAGGGCCTAGGAATGGGTTCCGTTGTTCCCGGGGAGCCTCCCCTTGCTTGGCTGGGTTCAGGAGCAGTGGCTAGGGCCCCTGAGGGCCCGGGGAGGGCGGCCTCCCCACCCCGGGCTCTGTACTTGGTCCTGCTGCGTGGCAGGGTGCCCGGGACGGGGTCCGGAGGGACCGGGGAGGCGTCCCATGCACCTCCGGGCTTGGGAGCCCCGGCTGGGTCCAGGGGCCCGGGCGGGCCCCGGGTCGGGTGCTCCGGCCCTGGGCCCTGTCTCCCAGCCTGCCGCACTGCCAAGGGCCCGGGAAGGGGTTCCGATGTGCCCGGGGAGCCTCCCCTTGCTTGGCTGGGTTCAGGAGCAGTGGCTAGGGCCCCTGAGGGCCCGGGGAGGGCG